>NC_064857.1:4518947-4583947 GCF_024139225.1 Suncus etruscus
CACATAACAAAGAACAAAAACAACCAATATTAACAAGAATGCGGGGGAAAATGAACACTCATGCCCAGCTTGTGAAAATGTTGACTTGTTTAACCCTTTTGGTAAACAATATTAGCACTTATTTTTTTTATTAATTTACTTTACTTAAAAATATATCATGTAGGGGCCAGAGAGATAGCATGGAGGTAAGGCATTTGCCTTTCATGCAGAAGGTCATTGGTTCGAATTTCAGCATCCCATATGGTCCCCTGAGCCTGCCAGGAGCGATTTCTGAGCATGGAGCCAGGAGTAACCCCTGAGTGCTGCTGGGTGTGACCCCCCCAAATATATATACATCATGTAGTTTATATGTCACAGAGTTCATATAGTTGATTATAATACATTTGTTTCTAGATAAATGAGAGCAAAATTATTTTAAAAATAATAGAAAGAGGGACCGGAGAGATAGCAAGAAGGATGGTGATTCAAATCCCGGCATCCCACATAGTCCCCTGAGCCTGCTGGGGGCAATTTCTGAGTAGAGCCAGGAGTAGCCCTTGAGCGCTGCTGGGTGTGACCCCAAAACAAAAAACAACAACCAAAAAAAAAATAGAAATAAAAAGAAGAAAGAAGAGAAAAAAATAAAGACATACAGCAACAAGCAAATTTGTGACAATTGAACATTAAGTAACTTCATCTACATATTGGCATCCAAATTAATGTGTTCCTATGAGGATGACGAAACTAAGTAAAAATGAAGTTTTTGTAGAGCCACAAGTGCGGCTGTGTGGTCCAGGAATTCAAATCACCAATGCTGATACTGAGGTCTTTGTGGGGCATGTTTTCAGGTTCAAGGTCTTCCGGAAGTAACAGAAGGTGAGGAAGGGTAGCTGTACTCATTGCAAAAAGGTTTTAGTGATATTAGCCCATATTGACATACCTAAAATTTTGGTCAGCTTGGTGTCTCTGCAGAGATTGTAGAGAAGTGGTGAAGTAGGGCCATAGGAAAAGTAGCAATTATGGGTGATGGATGCAGCAAATGTGGTTTTGTCAGGGCTGGCATTTGGCTCACCCTTTCCTCCCAAGATTGCCAGATTTCAGTAGCATGGCTGGTGTACACTGCTTGGTTTACGCACCTTTTGAGGAAAGAGTGAGTCCATAGAGTGGCTGGGTGCAGACATGGTGACTGTGTTTGTGGGGCATGATTTTCGGATTTCAGGTTTTCTGAAAGTATGAGAAGGTGGGAAGAGGAAGCCTTTCTTTCTCTTACTAATCAGAAGCAGAGTTGATGAGGGAATAGAACCATGATGAATATACCTATAGGAAAAACAGGAGCAAATCTTGGCTAGGTAGGGCCTGAGGGGTAGAACAGTGGGTAGGGCATCTGCCATGCATGTGACTGACCCATGTTCAATCCCCAGCACCCTATATGGGCCCTTGAGCCTGCCAGAGTGATTTCTTTCTTTATTTTTTTTATTTTTATTTTATTTTTTTTTACGAATCTTTCACAGTAGTATTTAAGGTAAATAGTGAACAATGAGTCAGGGCCATTCCCACCACCAGGGTTGCCAGAGTGGTTTATGAGTGGAGAGCTAGGAGTAAAGCCTGAATGCTGCCAGGTGTGGCCCCAAAACAAAACAAGAAAACAAACAAAAACAAAAAACTCTGGCTGGGTGATTTCTTAAATAATGGAGCAGAAGACTCTACACTATAGCTCCCAACAAAGACTGTAGTGCTTTCTTAACAGTCTCTCCCTTTACCTTCCCCCCATTTGGAGAGATAGTCAAAATTCCTAACACTCTGAGATACTGTCTCTCTGTCTCTAGGATAAAAATACAAAGACATTTCCTCTGATGGAGAGATCTGCAATGAATATGTAATGTCTATTTTTCTGGAAGGTGGATGCAGGTGTCAGCTTCTGCCATGAACAGTCCCCAAAGCGATTTGGACTCTTTTCAGCTTACTTTCTGAAAATCCAATTTCTCCTTGTCTTCCAGGACAGATGCAGAACAATTCAAAATCAGGTCTCTGCTGTGTCATTCACTTAGCAACATCAAAATATGAAAGTGCTTCTCATGTGTAGGTTTTTCTCCAATGCATAATTGCATAATGCTAACCAGCTAATATTACTGGTGAGTGGGGTTGTTGAGCAAAGTATCAAGGAGGGCAGCTCACCAACATGGCAGACTGGAGGGAGGGCTCTCCATTAAGGTAAATGAGGTATTCAGATGCTCCAGTGGCCATCTGGAAAGGAAATTGAAGGGCTACTTTTTTTTAATCTTGGTTTTATTTTGTTTTGTCCACAAGGATTTATTTCTAGCTCTGTACTCAAGGATCATTCCTAGCAGGTTTGAGGTCGCCATATAGGATGCCAGAGAGTGAACCCAAATCAACTCCATGCAAGGCAAATACTGTACCTGTTGTATTATCTCTCTGGTCCTAATGTCCTGCATTTTTTCAGACGTTGGGATTTTATTTCTAGTGAAAACCTCAGAAACATCTGGTCAAGGCTTTGTAGCAGCCAAGTTATACAAATAGGTTTGTATATAGCCAATAAACTCGATGTTTATTTTTTAAAATATTTATTGAGATACTGTGATTTACAATACTGTTTTAACCTCCATCTTAAAGGAAGCTGTTTATAGACTAGAGTAATGTAGGACTAATTATTAGGGGTCTTGGATATGTCTGTGATGTACAGAGTTGGCATCTGTCTAAACCATACCACTAGCATGGGACCCAAAGTACACTAGTGAAATGAAAAACCATGTCTGTTAAGGTGGGATGTGGAGAGTTGAGTGGGAAGTGGGAACATTTATGGATGGCTGCTGACACTAGTGGTAGGATTGGAGTTGGACCTTGTGTGCCTGAAATTGTATCATGATGCCTAAATAAAATAAGTAAAAAAAAAAAAGAAGTGTTTCTTTTTTTTCTTATTACCCAATTTAGGAAAGTCAGGAGTGTTCTCAGATAAAGAAGTTTTCTTATAAGATGCTGGTTCAGAAAGGATAAAGGTAGGCAGGGAATCAAGCCCTTTGAACAGCATCTCTCTAAGTTAAATATACTCATCATTTTCCAGCCACAGTCATAGTCCTAGGTGGAAGCTCAGATTCTAAGTACTAAGCTTCCATGAAATGGCCAGTGCTACTATTCAAGAACAGTCTTTGAGGATTGTGTCAGTGTTTCTTCAGAGACAGAAAAAGTATGTATAAGAATCCATTGAAGGGGCCAGACTGATAGCATGCCCACCCAAGCCTGCCAGGAGTGATTTCTGAGTACAGAGCCAGGAGTAACCCCTGAGCACCACCAAGAGTGTCGCCCTCTTCAAAAGAATCCACTGAAAGTAACTTTTTTAGAATACAAAGTGCCCTAATCTAATAACCCCTCAAGAACTGTCCAGTTTGAGCAGAGCCAGGAGTAACCCCTGAGTGCCACCAAGATTGTCCCCGCCAAAAGAATCCATTGAAGATAATTCTTTTAGAATACAAAATGCCCCTAATCTAACCCCTTGAGAACTATCCAGTTTGGGTTAAGGAAATTCACATTAATTTTTCAAAAACTCTATTGAGACATAATTATTTTTTCTCTACTTTAGTATAAAAATGTATGAAGATTAATTATGCATTCATCACCAGAATCTCATTTTAAATCATTAAAAATTACTTTCATATTTATATAAAATATTTTATATAAAGTTATTTTGATCCCCTAAATAAACCTTATTCCTATTCTGCCATCATCCCTCACTCCTGACTCTGGCCAACTACTAATCTCTTGTCAAATAGACTTGCCTTTTCTGGATCGTTTATTTAAATGGAAACACTCAGTGCATGGTGGATTTTTCTTGACCGGCTTCTTTCATTTAAATGAGATTCCTGACTTAGATGAGATGATATGCATATTGAGATTCATAAGAGTGGTAGTGTGTGACTACCAGTGTGTAACATAAGGGTGGTAGTGTATTTTGTTGCTTTTGATGGCAACTGCATTTTCAAGAAGATTCTTTGAGAGTTCAGTTGCCTACCAGTTAAGGAGTTCCACTTACAAATGAACACAGGTTTGAAGCGGTCATCTTTTTCCAGAAAGGAGAAAGCAGAGAGGCTAAATGAGTTCATGCAATTAGTAATTGATACCAGTATCTGGGGCTGGAGAGATAGTACAGCGGTGGGGTGTTTGCCTTACATGTAGCCAACCCAGGAGGGACTCGATTCCATTCCTGGCATTCCATATGGTCCCCCAGTCTGCCAGGAATGATTTCTGAATGCAGAGCCAGGTGTAATCCCTGAGCACCACTGGGTGTGACTTAAAAACCAGCCAATCAATCAATCAAGTTAAAAAAAAAGAAACCAATATCTTTTAACATTAAAACTACACCCGTTTCTTCCCTGGCATATAGTCTGAATTCAGATGATAGCAGACTTGAGATCATTTCTAGTTTCAAGTTCTTTTCTAAACCTCATCAGGAAGCAACCAAGAGGTAGAATTCAAAGAAGCATTCAGAAAACCCTGTAAAGGGATTTAATTCTTTATTGAAACTTCTCGGAAAAGCATATTATACTGAGTGATATGTAGTAAAGTTACCCTGCCTCTGAGTTCTACCACATGCAATTGCTCCAACCCTCAGGGATTCCTTTCCCATTCTCCCCGTCAGTCTTCTCCCACAGACTCTGGTTCATGTAAGACAGTTTGTCTTCTGTTTCCTCTTCCATGAAGGAGTTTATTAAAATGTTTTTGAATCGAAGGCCAGAAAGATAGCACAGTCGTAGGGCATTTGCCTTGTATGTGGCCTACCCTGGATGGACCCAGGTTCGACCCCATGCATTCCATATGGTTCCCCGAGCCTGTCAGGAGCAATTTCTGAGTGCAGAGCCAAGAGTAACCCTGAGCACAGGCAGGTGTGGCCCAAAAACAAACAAAAAATTTGTTTTAATTGACTGATTATGAGATAGTTATGAAGTTGTTTATGATTGAATTTCAGTCATAGTGTACCAACAACTGTTTGTTCACCAGTGCACCACCACCAATGTCCCCAGTTTTCCCTCCACTGCCCCAGTCTTCACCTCCTATGCAGCCTGCCTCTATGACATTTTTCTTTCTGAAAAGAGTCATCTTCAGTCATCACCCAGTTTTTGTCCAGAGTGATCTTTTCCAACGATAATTGGGACTATACTTCTTTTTTTTAAACCCAGCATTCTTGGTCTTTACTACAAGTCAAGGGCTGGGCATCAATGCTTAAAGGAGGGGTTAAAAACTAGCCTTTTCCTGTAGGCCATTCCTGATTTTTTACTCTCCTAAGATCCTGTACCTAATTTTTGGTCAAGGTCAACCAACCTTCTTGTTAAAACCTAGTGACCAAACAGTTACCTGGGAAATCTCATCTTTTTCTAATTTATTATTCTTTATGCACCCCAATCTAAATAGCCTTCCTTTGGTTATGAACATAGTTATACTGTGTATGCATTTCTTGGAATTTTCAAGACTTTTTACATGGAACAGGATAACTCAGCATTTCAAGAATTTTAGCATTTTTGATCTCTATTTGTCCCATAACATTAATGCTTTACCCTATTCTGAGCTTCCTTTACTTGTTTAAAAGTGAAAAACCTGGTGACCAGAGCCTAGAGCCGTGTTAACAGGGCAGCCTCTCCCACCCTCACCACCATCCTAATAAACAGTCTATAGACACTAAAAAAAAAAAAAAAAAAAAAAAAAAAAGTGAAAAACCTGGGGCCAGAGAGATAGCATGGAGGTAAGGTGTTTGCCTTTCATGCAGAAGGACGGTGGTTCGAATCCCAGCATCCAATATGGTCGCCTGAGCCTGCCAGGAGCGACTTCTGAGTGTAGAGCCAGGAGTAACCCCTGAGCTGCCAGGTGTGGCCCAAAAACCAACCCCCCGCCCCCCAAAAAAAAGTGAAAAACCTTACGACCAGAGCAATAGCACAGCAGGCACGGTGTTTGCCTTGATTGAACTCAGCCTTGACCCGGGTTTGATCTCCGGCGTCCCATATGGTCCCCTAATCCTGCCAGGAGTGATTTCTTTCTTTTCTTTTTTTCTTTTCTTTTCCTTTTCTTTTCTTTTTCTTTTCTTTTCTTTTCTTTTCTTTTCTTTTTCTTTTCTCTTTTCTTTTCTTTTCTTTCTTTCTTTCTTTCTTTCTTTCTTTCTTTCTTTCTTTCTTTCTATCTTTCTTTCTTTCTTTCTTTCTTTCTTTCTTTCTTTCTTTCTTTCTTTCTTTCTTTCTTTCTTTCTTTCTTCTTTCTTTCTTTCTTTCTTTCTTTCTTTCTTTCTTTCTTTCTTTCTTTCTTTCTTTCTTTTCTTTCTTTCTTTCTTTTCTTTCTTTCTTTCTTTCTTTCTTTCTTTCTTTCTTTCTTTCTTTCTTTCTTTCTTTCCTTTCTTTCTCTTTCTTTCTTTCTTTTCTTTCTTTCTTTCTTTCTTTCTTTCTTTCTTTCTTTCTTTCTTTCTTTCTTTCTTCCTTCCTCTTCTTTCTTTCTTTCTTTCTTTCTTTCTTTCTTTCTCTCTCTCTCTCTCTCTCTCTCTCTTCTCTTCTTTCTTTCTTTCTTCTCTTTCTTTCTTCTTTCTTTCTTCTTTCTTTCTTTCTTTCTTTCTTTCTTTCTTTCTTTCTTTCTTTCTTTCTTTCTTTCTTTCTTTCTTCTTTCTTTCATTTCTTTTTTTTTTTTTTTTTGGATTTTGGGCCACACCCGGCGGTGCTCAGGGGTTACTCCTGGCTATCTGCTCAAAAATAGCTCCTGGCAGGCACGGGGGACCATATGGGACACCGGGATTCGAACCAACCACCTTAGGTCCTGGATCGGCTGCTTGCAAGGCAAACACCGCTGTGCTATTTCTCCGGGCCCCTCTTTCTTTTCTTTTTTTTTTTTAATTTTTATTGTGATCAAAGTGCATTACAAATCTTTCACTGCATCATTTATGGTACATAGTGACAATGAATGAGGGGCATTCCCACCACCAGTGCTGTCCTCCCTCCGCCCCTGTTCCCAGTACGCACCCCATATCTCCCTCCTCTGTCCCCCAGTATGCTAGTGCAACTGGTCTCCACTTTACAGCTTGTTGTAGATTGAGCATCTATTCCACCGTCATTGGAGATAAAAAGGATAAAAAAAAGGAGAGAAAAAAATTTGGTGACAACTATCAAAAAAAGAAAGAAGAAAGAGAAGAAAAAGAAAAGAAAAATGGAAGAAAAAAGAAAAAAATGGACCCGGCAAATAAAAATAAAAATAAACCTCTAAATAATAACCACAAGAGTGAAAAAGAATGAGAAAAGTAGAAGAAAAAAGAGAAGGAAAATAAAGTCAAAAACTAACAAATCAAAACAAAACAAGAAAAAGTATGGGTGCTGGAGTGACAGGGTTTGGCGTTCCCCCCACTTTTTTTTTTTTTTTTTTTTTTTGCATAGGCGCAGTAAGCATTGGGGAAGAAACGGAATTCCCGTGGCCTAAGAGATTCAGGGTTTCTCCATCCTTGAAGCATACCATCATGGGATCAACCCCTGGCTCCATATATTACTACTCATTACCCCATCCCAAAGGCTTTTTTGTGATGCCAGGAGAGTTTCCTCTCAGTTGTGTGTGAGAAAATCAAGCCACTGTAGCTAGTGATCTTGGTATTTGTGCAAGTCATAGGTCAGGGTCTAGGATAGAGACTCTAGGTAGAGGTTCCTATCCATCTTTGTTGTGGTGTTCAGTCTTCTGTAACACTTGCTCCCTGTTTTCGTTCAGTCCCTAAGCCGAAGCCTAGGATATTATGGGTCCAGAGGTTCTGCTCAGTCTCTGTTGTCCAAGTTGGACCTCTGCAATAAGACATCTTGTTGTTGTTGTTGTTTTTTATGTGTCCTGGACTACAGCCTAGGGTTGAGTTTTCCTTATTAATCCTAAGGTAGGCTCTGTTCAGTCACGGTTGTCAAAGTCAGTTTTCTGTTGTTGGTGCTCTTATTTTTCACAGTTCAAAGGACGATAGCTCTTCTGATTTTCATTTAGTGTTAGGTGATGTGATAGGACAGCCTGGTCTTAGGTTAAGTTTTCCTTTCCTCGTTGTCATATCAACACTGGCACAAGTTGGTGCCAGAGTAGTGTTATAAATCTCCCAATGGAGTTTAGTTCCTGGTGGTGTTGCCCAGAGCTGTATTATTTCTACGTCGGGGATCTGGGGTTTGGGATTGGACTAACACTGTCCAATCTCCTGGGGACTGCGCTGTATCCACATGACACATGTTCAGGATGGGAGGCACCCTTCTGCTATAAAAAGTGAGTTCTTATCCCTAGAAGATAAGAGTTTGTTTCTGTGTCTACGATTTCCCCTTTTTTTACTGTGCCCATACAAAAACATATGGTGTCATACTGTGTTGCTGGTGCTATTCTGGGTAAGGATGACAGGCAGCACACACAGTCTCTGTTGTCTGGTTTTGTTCTGAGCTTTTATCCCAGTCAAGGCTTTTTGTATCAAGCAGCACCAAAAATGATAAGGATAGAGGAAAAAATGTATATATTAAAATAGAACTAATAAATAAAACTGAGTTAAAAAGAAAATGTATTTGAATAAAACAAGTGGTGGAGGAGACTACCTGTATATTTAGGAATACACATCTTAAGATGTATTGTTATATAGGTATTGAGTTTCCATAGGCAATATAAGACTCCCAATTAGGTCTTTTGATGTATTCTTGTGGGATGTAAAAGCCAAGGTACTTTTCGATTCACAGGCCTTGGAATTGAGTTTGAGAGATGCTTTGCTGCATTACGAGACCATATAGTGTCTTTGAGCTGGGGGTTTTGCTGAGGCTGATTCCTGTATCGTGCAACAGTCCACGATTTGGTGGGGGTGAGAGGGGCCATCAAGCATGAGTCAGCAGGCGTGCTGGTTGTAGTTTTTTGTCAGGCATGAGAATGGAGACCCAGAGGGTGTCTTTCACTGAGGAGCTGGAAGATGGTCTGTTGGGGCAGGAAGTCAGGAGGTTAGGAACTGAGGGTAAAGAGGGTTAAATTAGGGGAAGATAATGGATCAAGATTGAAAAATGAGAGGATAGAGGAGACACAGGGGAAGGGGAGAGGCAATACATGACAGGGGCTATATACGGAGAGGCAATACATGACAGGGGCTATATACAATACATATATATGAATTGTTTGTGATTTTGGCTTGGAGTCAGTACGAAAAGTCACGTCCATAAAGACTGACTTTAAAGATCCATTTGAGTGTTATCATCCAAATCTTTGGTATTCCGTTTCCTTTCCTAGGAACCGTCTAGAATGAAGAATATTTTTAGATAATGCTAAAAACGTATATTTGTCACGCGGGCGCAAATGGCCCGCGCGGTTATAAAAATGAGTATTAGTAAGAAAAGACACCGCTGCAGGAGTTCCAGTATGAATACGGGAGGAGTTTCCCTCCTCCCCTCTTCCCCCAGAGCCCAGTTGCCAGATGTGGCCCTGAAGACCAATTTGGCATGGGGGGATCTCGGTCTCCTGGACCAAGTGGTCAGCCCAGAAGGCCATTGGCCAGCTGTCTGCCCTGATTCCCAGCCATAGCCGTAGGAGAGGAGCAGGAATCCTGGCATGTGGGGTCATCTGGGTCCAGCTGCAGCCTCTCTCCAGGAGTGATTTCTGAGTGGAATCACAAGCAATGCCTACCTGCTGCCAGGTGCAGATGTGTAATCCAAAACTAAACCAAATCAAAACAGAAAGGTGCAGAACCTCAGGAATTCAGAAAAGACACTGTGAGAAGGGGTCCTGAGAAACAAATTCTTAAACATCTTTCTTGAATCTATTGAGTAAACTCTCAGAAGTAAGGTGTATTGTCATTTCAACATTTTGTGTGTGTGTGTGTGTGTTGTGTCTACCCTATATTAGAAGCAAGAGAAAAAGTGAACCTTCAAAAGTAGATTCTATAGAAAGGGAAAACAATACTGGGAAAACAATAGCATTTTTTTTTGTTTGGGGGTCATAATCAGCAGTGTTTAGGGATAGTTCCTGGTTTTGCAACTCAGGGATTACTCAAGGAGTATTTGGAAGACCATATATGTGATGTTGGATGCTAGGAATTGAATCTTGGTGGGCTCTGTGGGAAGCAGATGTTTTAATCTGCTATACTATCACTTTAGACCAAGAATAGCATTTGCAATAAGTAAATTCTGTCTGTCTCATTGTCTAGGTAAAGGGGTAATGAAAACATTAAGCGGCCATTCTGGTGGTAGGCAGAGGGCACACTAAAATTTAAAATAAATTTGATGGGGAGATATAGTACAGCAGGTAGGGCTCTTGCTTGCATGCAGACAACCTGGCTTCAATCTCTGGCATCCCTTATGGTCCTCAGAACACTATGGGAGTAATTACTGAGTGAAGAGCCAGGAGTAACCACTGAGCATTGCTGGAGTCTGTCCTGTAAACCCAAAACCCAACAAACAAAATTTTTTATTATCTAAACAGACACAAATTTAATAATAGGGTTAAAATAGTGTTGAAGTTTATGGTATTTATTGTACCCATTACCATTAAAGTGCCCATGACCCTTCATCCCATCATCATGCCAACTCCGTTTTTAAGAGAAAGAATTTTAGATAGGTTTTGATAACAACATGTCTAACAGTTTGGCCACACTGATTCAAGTGGGCATGCTTCAAAGTGTAAGGAAAACTGGTAAAATATGTGCAAGAGCTGTTAACTTTTGCATTTGGTTTGCAAGTCTCTGTGGCTCTGGTCCTCGTAAATGACAGCCCTTTCCTCTTGCCTGCTGTGCCTTGTACTTGTCTCTGAACCACTCCATTAGCAAAGCAACTCTATATATCAATCCAGTGTTCTTTAAATAACTGAAATCCAACTACAATCATGTCTGTACTCATAGTGCTTAGATAAATATATACATAAATAAATAAAATTTATTTAAAAATAAACAAAAATATACCCATAAAATATATATCAAAACAGAAAATCCAGTTGAATTTAGTTCTTATTAATCCTTTCTGGAAAAGTGCAACCCAAAGAGAGACAGGGAGATCATGCCTAATCTTTTTTCAACTAGTGTCCTTTCCAGCTCCCAGGACCATCTCACATTGTAATCCTTCAGTTACTGCAATGATCCTGCCAAACACAGCCTACTGAGACCACCACCAGTCTTCTTACCCTTGGCTAGACCCTAGGGTTCTGTCTGCTCCAATTCCTCTTGAGCCTTGTCATGAAGTTTGTGTGAGGCTGACTGGTCTCACAGGGGTCAGGTCAGCTTCTCCAACAGGGCTTTTGCTGAGTGTTTGATGGTCAGCACACCCTTGGGCAAAGAGATTCCCTTGGGAGCCGTTCTGGGCTGAGACCATGACTCATAAGCTACAGGAAGTTCTTGGCATGCTCCCTGCGGGTAGAGAGAAAATTAATGACTTAGAAGTTGAGTTCTGTGAAGGAGAAGGAGATGGGCAATGACAGCAGAGTTTCCAGCCAGAAAACACCTGCTGGTATCTAGGACACAGGGGTTGGCAGGATAGAGGAGTCTTCAACGGCCTAGTGAGTGAGGTAGAGTTTTTGTGGGGGTCTTGAGTATCCGTTCATCTTCTTTTCCTTACATTTATGAGTGGAGTACTCTGAACTTTTTATACATCCACTGGGCTTCTTGCCTCAAATTGCAGCTCTCAAGGAGTTTATTTTCCCTCTCCTTATGTAACCACATAGAGTGAACAGAGTCTCTCTCCTCTAGCCCCTAATCTCAGTGGCGTTAAGGAGGAAGGTGGCTGGTTTTTCCAAGCTCATGTCACCTTATAAAGGCCATTCTTTAGGGAGGTGCTGACAACCAATCCAGTTATAGATTTTGGTTGCTTCTTTCCCTAAGCATTGCATGTTTGTCATCCACCCTGTGCTAGATAAGAGAGTATAATGCCAAGCAAGTAAAAACCATTGTTTTGCTAAGAGGGGCTGAAAAGGGTCTGTTTGGAGTTCAGAACAATCCAATCCAATCAAATAAGCATTAACAGTAAAATCTGAAACAAGGAGGTCCTTGTGTGCTTTATGGCAGGAAGATCTCATCATGTACAGGAGGGGTCAGAGTTTTGCCATCCAGAGGAGAATTATTTTTTCATATTAATTAAAATATGCTTTATTATTGAGGCAATGTGATTTCTAGTAATATTAATATACAATGCTACTGTACCTTCATATCATCGAAGAGGCGACCCCCTCCAGCACTGTCCTGAACTCATGTCCCTTTGTGCACTCCATCGAGCCTCACTTCTGTTGTCAGAGTCAAAGCATTGGTTTTCACGGGCCTTCTCCAACCCCTTGCTTTGTTTCTTTAGGTGCCACATGAGTCAGGTCATCCATCTAGCATTTGTCCTCCCGACTTATTTCACTGAATGCGAGACCCTCTAGCTCCATCTAGAAGGAGTCATATTCTCAAGGTGGAATCTCAACATCACACAGGACTGCCCCAGAGGAGGTCAATGCCAGGCGTTCTGGTTTTAGTTCCAGTCGTGTTTCTTTGGAGCCAGTGACTTTAGCACATCAATTCAGATCATGACCTTGTTTACCTTCTCAGGACAAGGAGTGAGTCCTGATGGCATTTCAAGTTGCTCTGAATACTAAATATTTTGCTGGGATCTGATGTTTCTTTAGGAGACAGAGTCTAACTTTTTAAGCTTTTCTGAAGAATAACAGATGCATAATTTCATATATTTGTGATGCCTATACAATGATGGGGATCTTACCTCACATATCTCTTATTGTGTAAGAGCCTTAGGAGAATACTAAGGTATAGTCCCTAATTGATTTTTAAAATCGTTGACTTTCAAGTATCACTACAGCTTTATTATTTTATTTTTTAATTTTGGGGAGTGTGTTATATCTAGAAGTGCTCAGGAGTTACTCCTTCCTCTGTACTCACAGTTCACTATTGGCAGTGCTGAAGGACCAGATTTGGGGACCAGATTTAGGCCAACTATGTGTATAGCTTTATTAACTATAAACTCACCATTCTGTATTTTAGATCATCAGAATATATACTAGGAACAGAAATTTTTTTCTTTTGACTTTTTTCTCTACATTTCCTGTCCTTCCAGCCACTAGCTAATGACCTACTTTCTGTTTCTATCAAGTAAGACTTTAAAATTTATAACTTGTGTGTGAGAAATAGTACAGTCAGTAAGGCATTGCATTGAACACTGGTGATCTGGGTTTGATCCCTGACATCCTGAAAGACTCCCTAAGCACTGCCAGGAGTAATCTCTGATCACAGAGTCAGGAGTAAGCCTTGAGCATCATTGGGTGTGGCCTAAAAAACAAGCAAATTGAAATAAAATGAAATTTTTTTTTTTTGGTTTTTGGGCCACACCCTGTGACACTCAGGGATTACTCCTGGCTATGCACTCAGAAGTTGCTCCTGGCTTCTTGGGGGACCATATGGGACGCCGGGGGATCGAACCGCGGTCCATCCTAGGCTAGCGCAGGCAAGGCAGGCACCTTACCTCCAGCGCCACCGCCCGGCCCCCTAAAATGAAATTTTTTTAACTAAAGTATTTTTCCTTCTCTGTTGTGATGACAAGAAATCACCCACCCCTAGGGAACTGAATTCTTTTGTTTTTAATTAATATCTTTATTTAAACATCATGATTACAAATATGATTGTAGTTGGGTTTCAGTCATGTAAAGAACACCCCTCTTCACCATTGCAACATTCCCATCACCAATGTCCCAAATCTCCCTCCTCCCTACCCCATCCCCACCTGTACTCTAGACAGGGTTTCTACTTCCCTCATTCATTCACATTGTTAGGATAGTTCTCAATGTAGTTGCTTCTCTAACAGCACTCATCACTCTTTGTGAAGAGCTTCATGTCGTGAGCTGGACTTTCCAGCCCTCCCCTCTTTGCCTCTAAGGATTATTGCAAAAATGTCTTTTATTTTTCTTAAAACTCATAGATGAGTGAGACTATTCTGCTTCTATTTCTCTCCCTCTGGCTTATTTCACTCAGCATAATAGATTCCATGTACATCCCTGTATAGGAAAATTTCGCTTCATCTCTCCTGACAGTTGTATAATATTCCATTATGGAACTGAATTTTTGAGCTGCAATTCTTGTCTGGAATGCACTCTTGATTATGGCACTGGTACATCATGTGCCCTCCAGTCACATTATTATTATTATTATTATTATTATTATTATTATTATTATATTTTCTTCTTCCTCATCTTCCTTCTTTCTCCTCTTCCACCTCTTTTTCTTTTTTGGCTACACTCAGTGGTGTTCAGGGGTTAGTCCTGGCTTTCCACTCAGGAATCACTCCTGGCAGGCTCGGGGGACCATATGGGATGCTGGGCTGAAACCCGGTATGGACACGTGCCAGGCAATGCCCTACCTGCTGTGCTATCACTCCAGTCCCACCAGCTCATTCTTTGAGTTGAGCTCATGAACATCCTGGTTGCAAAGCTCACTGGGGGTTGCATTCATTTAGTATTGATGCTTGAAGGGAAAGGAGGAGGTGCTTGAATTCAACCCTGTTGGGATCTGAGCTATAGGATGGTAACAGAATTTACAGGAGGGCAGGATAGTTTGGGCAAAGTGAAAGTGCTCTGGCAGACTGACACAATGGAGGGTGTGTGTTGTGTGTGTGTGTGTGTGTGTGTGTGTGTGTGTAAGAGAGAGAGAGAGAGAGAGAGAGAGAGAGAGAGAGAGAGAGAGAGAGAGAGAGAGAGTCTTGGGGAATCTTTTATTGTGTCCTGGGCTGCTTAGTTGGAATGCTTCTGCTTTCTACAGAGGCGGGTGGGTGAGCAGGAGATAATGTGCTAATCCTAGGTATTGAGTAGCAGATTTGAGCAACAGTGGGGCCTCTTAAAGTCCTGGGCACACGTGATAATATGAGCAGGGACAGCCCAGCTGATAGAGCTGGCAGAGATGTGCTTACCCTGTCACACCTTCAAAGTTGGAACTTCACTAGACCCCCTTATTTCCTCCCATAGGATCTCCAATAGTTTGTAAGGAATCAAGTTTTCTGATTTCCTAAGCTCTTGCTCTTTCAGCTTTCTGTCAGGACTCTGGCCAGAAAGGAGGACAGGTTAGTACTAATTTTCCAAGGCAGCCTTTTAGCATCCCTCTATCTCTCTATCCCTCCAGTTTGCAGGAGGCCAGGCTGTACTCCCAGAATGCACTGCTGCACTCACTCACTCACTCACTCACTCACTCACTCACTCACTCACTCACTCACTCACTCACTCACTCACTCCCTCACTCCCTCACTCCCTTCAGTTTGCAGGAAGCAAGACCTATAATCCAAGAATGTATTGCTGCACTCCCTCCCTCCCTCCCTCCCTCCCTCCCTCCCTCCCTCCCTTCAGTTTGCAAAGGCCAGGCCTGTGCTCCCAGAATACATTGTTGTGCGTGAGAGTGAAGGGACCAACGGTTTCCCCTCAGGTTGGGTCCCAGCCGTTGCTTTGGACTGACTGAGCCTGGGCCTGACTAACTGATTGGGGTCTGGGCACTGAGTCCTCCCTCAGCATGTCTCTCATAGTGGCAGAGAGCTTATCCCAAGGGATCTCAAGTCCCCTGAGCAGGCAGCCTGTCTTTCCCCCAAGCCTGGAGAAAGGATGCAGTTGGCCTTCCCTTCAGAAGAAGGCCTTGTGCCAATGAGGCCTGGAGGTTGTCCTCAGGGAGAGGCATGTTGGCGACTTGGAGTCTCCCAAGAGTTTCAGGCTGAGCTTGGCCTGAAGTTGAGTTTGACTGGGCCTCAAACCAAGATGGTAGCTTCCCTCCCTGAGGCCCTTGAGCAGAAGGCAAAGGTCATCATCCACTGTGCCTGCTCCCTGAGGAGCTCCTTCTGGGGTCTGATGGCTTCTGAGTCAGAGAGACAACTTGGGGTCCATGAGAACTGCCTCTGTGAAAGATAAGAGTAAAAAAAACAAGGTTTGAACCTGGGGCCAGAGCCCCAGCACAGTGGTGAGGCGTTTGCCTAGCAAGCTGCCCATGTGGAATCAAGCAGGTCTGAGGCCCAGCATATCATGGACAATGAGTGGAGTGATTAAAAGAAAAAGGAGAGATTAAAATATATAAAATGACCAGGAATGATTACAGTGAACGAAGAATGATTAACTGGATGGAATATGGTGAATATATATATATATATATATATATATATATATATATATGGAATAGGATGGAATATGCATAGAATAAACAACAACAACAACAACAAAAACAGCAACAGCAACAGGAGCCTTGGAACAATGAGGACCTCTAGGGAACAGAGAGGATGAGCCCCCAACACTTTTTTGGGTAGAAATTGATTTTGAAAAACTCCATAAAGCTTTGCGGGAAGACTGCTGGGAGGGAGAGATCTGGAAAGAAGCATCCTAAAATTTAATACTTTTTATAGGTAAAATGTGTATCCAAGGATATAACAAATGAAGACAGCTACTTCAAGAGAAAAGGAAAAGGAAAAATATAAGGCCATTGGTCTTAGGAGAAACACAATCTTGCCCAGTTATCCTAGACTTTCATTAAGATCCACTTGGCTGAGACAATGATGAATAATTTGAGGTAATGCGGCAAAAGTGAGCAAATCGAGATATCAAATATTTACTTGAATTTCTTTCTGTTGTATAATTTGAATTTCCATCGTGTGATTTGGTTGGAATGGTTGAGAATTTCTGTTGGGTGATTGGATTTTATTGGTTGTGAATTTCTGTTGTGTGAATTAATTCCTGTTGTGTGATTTAAATTAAATTCATATTCTCCAAATCAATTTCTTAGATTGTAGTTTAAGTGATAGCTTAGGTCACATGGTTACAATAGTGTTAAGGTTTATGGATTGGTTGTTCAAAATCCTTTACTAACCTTAGCGAAATGTTTCCCATGCTACAATTTGTATTCATTATTCCTCTAGAGAGATCTTTTAGATTGTTCTGTAATTAATACCCTACTACAAAATTTTTAATTATATAAATATATCTTTATATATAAACTTTGAAATGACTCAAATTTTAAGTTAAAAAAACAAAACGACACACAGCCACCCCCAAAGAATAAAACACCAAACAAAAAAAGCAAACGTAAAAAGCAAAAGAAAGTATACAACACACAAACTAATACTAAGCATCTGCTTGATGCTCAAAATAGAACAGGGACATTTGAACATACCTTCCCCATTTCACAAGAGGAGGGCATTTAAAGTGAATGGGCCCAACTTACTGAAAGAGTAAATTGTACATGTGGAACTGGACTCCTACTCTGACATCAACTTTCTGGCTCCTAATAAGGAGCCTGGGGATTAGCTGAGAAAAGTGGACTATGGCCTCCCACTTCTTCCTAAATTTCTCTCCTGGACTTGTAGCCTCGGTAATGGAATGGCACTATGGGGTTGGGATCCTCATCCCTCTAGACTTGGATGTAATTGCTTTTGGACTCTCCAACATACATTAAGATGCATGTGCTATGACATTTTCAATCATTTTTAAATGATTGACTTAGAAGACTTTAATTTGGGCCTGGAGAGATAGCACAGTGGCGTTTGCCTTGCATGCAGCCGATCCAGGACCAAAGGTGGTTGGTTCGAATCCCGGTGTCCCATATGGTCCCCTGTGCCTGCCAGGAGCTATTTCTGAGCAGACAGCCAGGAGGAATCCCTGAGCACCGCTGGGTGTGGCCCAAAAAAACAAACAACAACAACAACAAAAAAAACAAAAAAAAAAGACAAATTTGATCCAGTTCTCACAGAGGCTGTAGGCACCCACAAAGTAGGAATGTAAACACCCGCAAATGTCTTCCCCTGGAATTAATTTCTACAGTTATCCAATCATTCCCATTCTTACTATCTATTTATGTCCTTTATTTTAGTTGGTATATTCTTTCTAGTTGTTTTTTTGTTTGGTTTGATTTCTGGGCCACACCTAATGATGCTCAGAGGTTACTCCTGGCTATGCTCTCAGAAATCGCTCCTGGCTCCATATGTTCCATATGTTCCATATGTTCCATATGGAACACCGGGGGATCGAACCACGGTCCATCCTAGGTTAGAGCATGCAAGGCAGACTCCCTACTGCTTGCACCACTGCTCTGGTCCCTCCCTCTTGTTGTTTTTTATTTTTTTATTATAACATCATAATTTACCAAGTTATTAATAAAACAGTTGTCTCAGACATTAAATGCTCTAAAACCAATCCCATCACTGATGTGGCCATCTCTTTACCAGTGTTCCGAGGTTCTCACTCACCACCCTAGCCTGCTCCTTTGAAGTAACAAATTGACTTTTCATATTTTTTGCTACTACACAGAAGCAAATGATCAAAGCTTAGATGAACAAGAATCAGTTTGAAATGATCGTTAAATCTCTCCATGGTGTTACTAATGCCAATGAATAGATTTACTGGGCTGTGGTTGGTGCTCCATGAGCTTTTTGTTTTACTCTGCCTCACTGTTTTACTAGCCTCACTGAGATTGGCAAAATCCTATGTAACTTTCCTATCAGATTTCCTGTGGTACTACTGGGATATTACTATAACAATTTGAGGTGCTGCTTGTGGCTATGCGGTCTAGGTTCTATAGATTTGAAACAAATTTGGTTGCATGGCATTGGATAGATAAGATTAAGTTCTGACTGAGCTGTTTCTGTCAGAGCATGGAAAGCTGTGGTGCTGGGCTGCTGTGGCCTCACACAGAAAGAGGAATCTAACCCCACTCCTTTGTAGGTATCCTCTTCTCCAATTTTCTGTGTATCCCACCTGGATGGTTAGATCCACTCACACCTATGAGGGGTTTGCGGTTTGGAATAAAAAATAAAAAAGTTGTGGCCTGGGGGAAAGAGATGCAAGGAAGTATGGAGAGCAGCTGAAAGGGAGACAGTGAGCTCCTGAGAGAAAGAGGTAGAGAGCCAGAGGAGAAGTCATTTAGGAGAAGCTGCTTGGAAAAGCCAAGCATAGAAGCCATGTGAGGAAATGCACATGGCGGATAGGGCCATAGAATAAACCGAGCTATCTCTGATGAAACTTTAATTGACTGTTTTTGAATTAATCTCTCCACCATTACCCTGCGATCTTCAGACCTGTCTGCTGAAGGGGCTGGGGGGACCGGGCTGGACCAAGCCGAGGAAGGCCTCACCCCACCATGCAGACTCTTTAGACTTTACATATTAATTTAAAACAACACTCCTTAGAATGCTCCAGAGTTTTGAGCCCAGAGAAGATGACCTGGGAAGAGTTTTCTGCCATTATTTTCATTTGGTGCTTGGTAGTTTTTCTGTAGCAAAGATGGCAGGTGTGGGCAAAGGCTGCTGGGTCTTCTGGCAGTGGGGTGGATATGGGCATGCTTGACTAATTTTGATTCTGGAAACATCCCAGAGTTTTTAACCTGTAGTTTGATTCCACCTGAGAAGGTTCAGCTTGCTCATATTATTTGAGTTGAGTAGTGAAGCTGGGTCATTTCTGTTGGGAAGATATAGTTGGTTGTTTTGGTTTTTGTCCCCCGCCCCATTTGTTCTAAGACTGCTTTAGAATTTTCCATATTAAATAATAGCAATGTGCTGTTGTATGGCCATTTAAGCTCATGAAAAAATTTTTAGAAACAATCTAGCTTTGGATATTGGGGGACACCTATATGCTCTGGTTTCATAACTGAACGACAAGGTCTTGGATGAGGCCTGGAGGTGGGGAGGAGGTGGGAGGAGGACTCATGCCTCACTTTTGTTGTCTGAGCTTCTTATGTTGGAATTCTTCCTAAAATTTGCAGGAGGCCAGACTGTACTCCCAGAATGCATTGCTGCACTCACTCACTCACTCACTCACTCACTCACTCACTCACTCACTCACTCACTCACTCACTCACTTCCTCCCTCCCTCTCTTCAGTTTGCAGGAAGCAAAACCTATAATCCAAGAATGCATTGCTGCACGCCCTCCCACCCTCCCTTCAGTTTGCAGAAGGCCAGGCCTGTGCTCCCAGAATACATTGCTGTGCGTGAGAGTGAAGGGACCAACGGTTTCCCCTCAGGTTGGGTCCCAGCCGTTGCTTTGGACTGACTGAGCCTGGCAGTGGGGTGGATATGGGCATGAGCTTGACTAATTCCTGGACTCCCCCACCCCCCTATCAGTGGGAAGAAAAGATAGTGAACGCTTCAACTCTGAAGCACTAATCCAGCAGAACCTCAGATAAAGGCAGCTTCATGAAATATTTTGTAGCTTCTATTACCAAGCTTATTGTGTTCTCATTTTTATTCCTTTACCAGTGACTCTATTACCAGTGACTCTACCAGTGACTCTATTCTATTACCACTGGTTTTTTGGCTGTTAAAAGAAAAGCTGAAATGAAGAGTGGATGAATTAATGGATGGATGGATGGATTGATGGATGGATGGATGGATGGATGGATGGATGGATGGATGGTAGGTAAAAGCCTGCCTTGGAAAATTAGTACTAATCTGTCCTCCTTTCTGGCCAGAGTCCTGACAGAAAGTGGAAAGACCAAAAACTTAGGAAATCAGGAAATTTTATTCCTTTCAAACTATTGGAGATACTATGGGAGGAAATAAGGTAGTCTAGTGAAGTCCTTACTTTAAAGGTGGGATGAAGTTAAATGTGTGTATATCTTTTTTGAATAAATGTTGTATCTGCAGTAGATATCAAGCAAAGTGACTGCTGGGCCAGATGGGAGCTCTAGTCTTAATTTTTTAAAGAAATTTCTATATGGTTATCCGTAGTTGAACCAGACAGCATTCCCATGAGAGTTCCTCTTCACCTCTAACATAGGTCGTTTCTATTATTTTCATATTCTTACTGGTAAATGGTGAGATAGCATTGTTGTCATCAAGGAGACAGGATTGGGGTGGGGAGAAAGAATCTGGAATCACTGGTAAAGGGATAGCATGATAGGGTAGTGGGGGTGAAAGATGAGAACACAATAAGCCTGAAACCCTTTTATAAACCATATTGTAAATCTTGGTATTTAAATAAAAACATTTTTTGGGCCACACCCGGCGATGCTCAGGGGTTACTCCTGGCTGTCTGCTCAGAAATAGCTCCTGGCAGGCACGGGGGACCATATGGGACACCAGGATTCGAACCAACCACCTTTGGTCCTGGATTGGCTGCTTGTAAGGCAAACGCCGCTGTGCTATCTCTCTGGGGCCTAAATAAAAACATTTTTATAAGAAATAAAATAAGGTGTTTTTCAGGTAAGAGATGAAGATTTATCGGAATTTCTCAGTGAAATGACCTTCTAGAAATACTTCAGACCAGGCTTGTTGATTGTCTTCAGGGCATTGAAATTCAGAGAACCAAATCCTGCTATAGGCCAAGTGTGACAGCTCAGCAGCTGGTCCAGCAGTTGTAGGCAGGCATGCTGGGAAGGCCTGTTTGTTCTTTGCTGACGAGAGAAGGTTATAACGTCTGTCTGGATTTAATCAGTTGTCGGGTGGTTACTGAAATGCCCACAGACGATGTCTTTGGTTTTCCAGTTTACAGCTGGCTTAGAGGTGTGTGTGTTTTTGCTACCACAGTGTATTTAATAATCTAGGGTTTGTTTAATTTCCCACAGACTGAGTAAAAGTTAGCTTCCCAGAAGATGGCACTTTATTTGAACTTGGAATCAACACAAATTGATTTCAAACAAGTTGCTCTGCTCAACTAGGATTTCTGTCTGTCCTTTTGCCAAGGCAGCAACTTCTCGAATTCCTGACAGGAACTCCTGTAAGTGCTGGAGCTGAGTAACAGGGAGGCTGGAAGGTAAAAGGCCTGTCCTGAAACAGGCTGAATTCACATTTCATACTGCTGAGAAGGGTCTCCCTTCTTCATTCCCTCCCATCTTCCTTCCTTCTTTTTTCTCCTATACTACTTTTGTGTAGCTAAAAGGAGCCTAGTTTCTCTAGAATGCAATATTTCTTAGTTGTTTTGGGCAGGATAATCTTTTTGTTATTTTTTCAAGTATCTAGAAAGTGTGGTGAATTCCTAACCTGTAGAATGAAATCCAGTGATTACATCTACTGTGAAATGACAGGACTTATACAATGAAACAAATGTCATAACCAGTCGGGAACACTGAATTGTCAGAGGAGAGGCTGATGAATTTAAAAGAAGACTGAGCTTCCTGTATTTGGTGGAAAATAGCAGGGTGGGATGATGAGGGAAGAAAGGGCTTCCTCAAAGAAATCAGCCAGGCTGGGCAAGACCTAGAACTTGGGGACTAGCAATACTCATGGTAGTAGCTATCCAGTAGAGACACACAAAGCTCAACTATTATACAGATCCTACTCCTTCAATCTACTACAAATTTATTGTAGATGCTATAATGTTCATTTAATATGGGTATCCCTTCCCTCAACTTCCTGCTTATCCCACCTGAATGATCAGACTTCCCCCCACACCAATTTAAAAGAACGACAAGAAATACTTTACGCCCCATAATTTACAATGCTGTCAATGCTGGAATAGTGTATCATGATTACACCGAAGTCTCCATTGGTGTTTCCCCAACTTCCTTCAGCACACTCGCCCCTTCTGTCTCCCAGATGTGGTGAACTCCATTCTATAAGCCAGTTCTTAGTTTCTGTTGCCTCTGATCATTGCTTACTATGTTCCTTTATATCTTATGTACAAGAGACATTCTGTATTTATCCCACACCTTATCACTAACTGCACACAACATGATGCTCTCCAGATCCATCCCCTTACTAACAACAAATGCCTGATTTAATCTTTTCTTATAGATGAGAGATTCAAGTGATAGAATACAAGCTAACTATGCTTGAGTTTACGTCTCAGCCACAAATTTCCCTGCCCCCAGCAACACCCTAATAGGGTCTGGCACTATCGGGCGAGGTATCACCGGATTTGGCTCATGCTTCACCGTCCCATATAGTAGTAATACCTATAAAATGGAAAGAAAAAAACACCATGTAGTTTCTAGTGTTTTCTCATAGTAGCTACAGAAGAGCACTTTTTTATGGACCCCTTGTGTTTGGACTTGTCTGTAAGTTGCCATTGAAAGCTCTTTGTTTGGATTTGTCTTTTTTTTTTTTTTTTGGTTTTTCGGGCCACACCCATTTGATGCTCAGGGGTTATTCCTGGCTAAGCGCTCAGAAATTGCCCCTGGCTTGGGGGGACCATATGGGATGCCGGGGGGATTGAACAACGTTCCTTCCTTGGCTAGCGCTTGCAAGGCAGACACCTTACCTCTAGTGCCACCTCTCCGGCCCTGGATTTGTCTTTTCAAAAGTGTTTGTACAGTGACAACTTTTGGAAGATAATAACAATGACATTTTCTAGAAAAGAGAACAGGTATTCTCACTGCTCATTTCAGAATAGTAAGAGTTCTTGGACCCGGAGTGTTGCTCTTATAGTAAAATTCACTTTTGAGTGTATTGCTATCTTTGCAAGTTATATGGGAACTGAGTCTTAGAAAACCAGCATGGGACATAACGTGGACTGTTGGGAGACACAGGAATCAGGGAGGCAGTAACATGAACAGAGAGTCCAATAGTTTTCCTCTTGAGCCATTGTAGTGTGTGTGTGTGTGTGTGTGTGTGTGTGTGTGTGTGTGTGTGTGTTGGGGGTGGGGTGATTCTCATTTGTGTCTGTTAGTAGAGAGCAGGTGGAGAAGTTAGAACTGGCAAAATCTGTGTACATTTTATTGACCTGCTTTCTTCTGTTCATGTGAGCTGTATTATTCCTCATGTGCTATAAAATAGTTGAAGGTTAGTTAGCAATATGATTCCATAGTGATACTGCCAGTCTCCTTCAGACAGTTCTGTCAGATTGCCTGGACGAATTACAAATTAGAATATTACCAGCACCTGGTTGGCCATTCAGTGTTTCTTGTTTATGAGTCTAGGGTTTAAAAGATGGCATATTTGAGGAACATAGGTAATGCTCTGGCCACTAGGTGAAACCATAGGATTGGGGGTTGGCAGCTTTGGATTGGACTTCCAGCTCCATATTGTACATGTTCTGAACCATCTCCCCCCCTGCCCCATGAAACATGCTTGTCCGTGCATGTGATCCTCTGTCCCCAAATGGGCCTATTTTTATTTCTCATGGTTGACATTATACTATTATCACATCAGAAGTACTGAATAAATACCATTATGACTGACCTTGTGTCTTTTATGCAGAAAAAAAAGAACTGGCAAAATCTGCCCCATAGAGCCACCAAGGTCACATGGATCTAGATGGGCAGGAACTGGTCTCCACTACTCCTATTCTGGTCCGAGACAGCAGGGTGGGGCAGTTCTGATTTCTTCCCACATTTCTTAAGTCTGTCATCTTCTCTCCCAGAAAAGAATTTCAGGAAGAAAAAAGTAATGAAGTAGAGAACTTCTATTAAAAGAGGGGAGAAAAAAAGGAGTTAGTTCAAGAGAGAATACTGACCTCCAGAAAACAGTCCATGGAATAAGAATGAAATAAAAGAAGGAAGACCACACACAAGTTGGAATGTGGGCCACCAGACTAGAAATACACATCATTTGCTTTTGCTTTCACAAAATTAGTTTTATTAGGTTTCCCAAAGTGCAGCAGCTTAGGGTCTAAGTAGGATGCAAATGTCTTCTTCATTTTATTTTAGGGTATTTGGGGGTTTATTCCAACAACTGTAATTGCTAGCTCAAATTATTTTTAAATTCTTATTTAACTTTTATTTATTTATTTAATATTTATTATTTCTATCTTTATTTAAACACCATGATTACAAGCATGACTGTAGTTGGTCTTTAGTCACAAAAAGAACACCTACCTTCACCAGTGCAACATTCCCACCACCAATGTCCCCCATCTCCCTCCACTCACACCCCTGCCTGTATTCGAGACAGGCATTTTACTTCTCTCACTCATTAACATTGTCATGGTAGTTATTAGTGTTCTAACTGCACTCACCCCTCCTTGAGGTGAGCTTCATATCGTGAGCTAGTCCTTTCAGCCCTCATCTCTGTGTATTATTACAATAATGTCTTTTATTTTTTTTTAAGTTAATATCTTTATTTAAACACCTTAATTACAAACATGATTGTGGTTGGGTTTCAGTCATGTAAAGAACACCCTCCTTCACCAGTGCAACATTTCCATCACCAATGTCCCAAATCTCCCCCCTTCTCGCCTGTACTCTAGACAGTTTTCCTACTTTCCCTCATTCATTCACATTGTTATGATAGTTCTCGATGTAGAAATTTCTCTAACTGCATTCATCACTCTTTGTGGTGAGCTTCATGTAGGGAGCTGGGACTTCCAGCCCTCCTCTCTCTTGTCTCTGAAAATTATTGCAAGAATGTCTTTTATTTTTCTTAAAATCTATAGATGATTGAGACTATTCTGCATCTATCTCTCTCCCTCTGACTTATTTCACTCAGCATAATAGATAAAACCCATAGATAAGTGAGACTATTCTCTGTCTCTAATTTTTAAATTCTTGTCTTTTTTTATTACTCTGGTGCAATATCTTTTTCATTTTTTTCTTTATTTATTTTAACATGTACATTTACTTTGTCCCTCGAGTCCCCAGATTGTAGTACATTATAATATTTCTTACACAAAGCAATCCAAAACCACATAATTTATGCAACTCCTTTAACATTAAAAGCTGTAGTATTGTTGACACAATTGATCCTAATACAATCATTCATTAAGAATGAGTCAAAGGAGCATAGCAAAGACTATGTTAGCATGGAAATTGTTTGCATAGGCCCAGCAAAATATAGGGGACATGGAAAGAAAAGACCTTGGCCTAAATACAAGGAGACCTTACCCCTGAAGTTTTCTGGCACAAGACCAACTCTAGGCTTCAGGCATATTAGGTTGTCCAACCCAAGTCATTGTCTGTAGTGCCAATATACTTTTATTTTTCACACAGCCACTGTTGTTGGTGTCAGGTTTCTGTAGCCAAGGATCTCGGAATATGCCCATATCCTATATAAGAGTCAGGATGATGTGGAGCACCCTTTAGTTTCACAATTAGAGGGTGATGCAGAGATCTCAGTCTTCAAAACAGGTTGTTATTGTTGTTAAGTTCTCTGGGTGTTAAAGGGAATTCTTAAGTCTTTTCTTTTTGGGCGGGGGGTCACACCCAGCAGCCTTTAGGGGTTCCTCCTGGCTCTACGATCAGAAATCGCTCAATAAAAAAGAAAGAAAGAAAAAAAAATCACTTCTGGCAGGCTTGGGAGACCATATGGGATGCCGGAATTCAAACTACCATCCTTCCACATGCAAGGCAAATGCCTTACCTCCATACTATTTTCCAGAAACATTGGACCAGTTAATATTGCCACCAGCAGTGAATGAGGGTCTCTTTTCACCACATTTACACCAATACTGCTTGTTTTTTCTTTTTGATATGTGCTTGTCTCTGTAGTGTGAGGCAGTAGCTCATTTGGATTTGCCTTTCCTTATGTGACAGGGAGTTCTTTGAGAAACTATGTGTTCATCTCCCCCCCCCCCCCACCCACCCATTTTTTGATAGGGTTGGATGTTTTTTCCACGAGGGTGGAAGACCAGATCGTACAGGAGACAAAGATATTTCCTGTCTCAGTCTTAGCATCCAGGACTCTTTCCCAGAGCTGACGGCCTGGGAAGACTCGCACCCAAGAGACTGGAGGCTCTCAGGAGAGCTGAAGGGCCTGCTTGGGACTGAACTACAGCTGGGAAGTGACACACGTCCAAGAGGAACCAGTCTCACTGTTTTGCCGCAGTCTCAGGAGGGCCATTCATGTTCCGGAGACTAAGGGTCACAGAGCGGCCTGATGTAGGCCCAAGATGGACCACTGATCCCTATTGTCAAATTCTTTCCTGAGAGGCCTGAGAGACAGCACAGCAGTAGGGTGTTTGCCTTGAACGCAGCTGCAGCTGATTCAGGACAGATGGTGGTTGGAATCCTGGTATCCCATATGGTGCCCCGTTCCTGCTAGGAGCGATTTCTGAGCGCAGAGCCAGTAGTAACCCCTGAGCGTCACCAGTGTGACCCAAAAATAAAACAAAAAAACAAATGACATGGGTATTCTTATAGGGATTGCATTAAATATGTACAAATTTTTTGGAAAGTATCTGCCTTCATTTTACTGGCCTTTACTTGGCCCCTTCTATTCATGTCTGTCCTGCCTGAGGTCTTGTTTTGACTACCAAGGCCCACTATTCCATGATGGGGCCAGTTAAAGATGCCAGAGATACCTTAAGAGAGGAGCTTAAAAGAAAATGAATTGCATATTGATGAGCTATATCATATACGTATAATTTCCCCTGGCAGCACTCAGGAGTGACTCCTGGCTCTGCACTCAGAAGTCTCTCCTGACAGGCTCTGGGGCCCATATAAGATGCTGGGGATCAAACCTGGGTCCATCCTGGGTCATCCGCGTGCAAGGCAAATGCCCTACCGCTGTTCTATCACTCTGGCCCTAAGAACATGTAATTGCTGAGAGGGAATTTTTTAAAAGTGTTTCAGCTTATTTTCAAGTGACTTTAACTCAGTTTACATTCTTACAAGCAACCTAACTTTTGTCCACACCATTGTCCAATCTTTGCTTCTTTGAGAGCAAGTGTTTTATTTTTTAATTTAAAGTTATGATTTTTTTCTGAGAAGAAAGTTACATTTTAATCTCCCAACCTCAGTGAACCTAAACAGTAACACAGAAGGTTCAACTAGTACCAACCACAGCCTGATAAATCTTTATTTTTCTTTTTAATTTTTATTTTGTTTTTAATTTCTTAAGTTATTTAAGCACCATGATTACAAATATATTTGTAGTTGGATTTTAGTTATAAAAAAAACACACCCCTTCACCAGTGCAACATTCCCACCACCAATGCCTCCCATCTCCTTCCTCCTTCAACACCTGCCTGTCTCAGAAGACAGGCATTTTATTTCTCTCACTCACTATTATTGTCATGATAGTTGTTATGTAGTTATTTCTCTAATTGCACTCACCACTCTGTGGTAGGCTTTATATTGTGGGCTAGCCCTTCTAACCCTCATCTCTCTTGTCTCTGGGAATTATTACAATACTTTTTTTTAATTACAATATTTTTCTTAAATCCTAAAGATGGGTGAGACTATTCTGTCTATCTCTCTCCCTCTGACTTATTTCACTCAGCATAATAGTCTCCACGTCCATCTATGTATAGGAAAAGTCATGACCTCATTTTTTCTGATGGTTGTGTAGTATTCCATTGTGTATATGTACCATAGTTTCTTTAGCCACTCATCTGTTGTTGGGCGTCTGGGTTGTTTCCAAATTTTGGCTATTGTAAATAGTGCTGCAATGTTTATAGGTGTGAGGAAGGCATTTTTATTGTGTTTTGTGTTTCTAGGGTGTAGTGATCCTCAAACTATTTAAACAGGTGGCCAGTTCATTGTCCTTTAGACCACTGGAGGGCCAAACTATAGAAAAACCAAAACTGAACAAATTCCTCTGCATACTGCATATATCTTGGGCTGTGGTTTGAGGAACATTGTCTAGGGTATATCCCTAGGAGTGGTATAGCTGGATCATAACCAATAAATCTTTAAACAGTTACTTTAGCATATGTGGAGAAATATAAAATAATTTCAAATTAACCTGTTCTGATCTAAGCTTCGATAATTCCAGTTGTCTTTGTGTTGTAACAGCATTATGAAGTAAATTTGTTTGTGCCTACAAGGAAATAGGCTTGTTGGTGGATGGGAGATTGGGACATTGGTCAAGGGAAGGTCACACTGGTAGTAGGATTAGTGTTTGAATATGTAATGCCTGAAATGACAGTATTATGAACAACTTGGTAAATCATGGTGTCGTAATGTAACTTGGAGAAAAATATATATTTAAATTTGTTTATTACTGAAATTGAACATTTTCTTTTCAGGACTGACTAATAATGTCCATTGCCCATGTAAAAATTGTCTTGGGGTCAGAGAGATAACACAGGGGTAGGGCATTTGCCTTGTACGCAGCCAACACAGGACAGATCCCAGCTCAATTCCGGGCATCCCATATGGTCCCCTGTGCCTGCCAGGAGTGATTTCTGAATGCAGAGCCATGAGTAAGCCCTGAGCACTGCTGAGTGTGGGCCAAAAACCAAAGAAAATTGTCTTGCCTTTTGCTGATGTTCAATTTTTTTATATGCTAACTTTTACCTGCCATCTATGTGTAAATATTTTTATAAATTTTAGTATTTGGTGTTTTATTGCATTTGGATTGATTTTCATTATTTATTTTAGGTCATCTTTTAGACTGGTACTACTAAAGAATATGGTACTGTTCTCCAGTCAATAACTTACATATTCATTATTTTAGTAGGAATATTTATTATATAAACATGCTCATTTAATAATAATGTAGATGCAATGTCTGCATGTATGTGAACTTATTTAGTTGTGGGAATTATATTTGATAAAGACATCAAGAGTTCTTCCTAGTCACCCAGTGGGGACCAGCATCACATCAATCTTATAAATTCCTCATTTACATCCTTATAAAGAAGGAAACTGCTTTTTCTATGTTTAATATCTAAGCATACAGGACGAAGAGCTATTCATCTCTATATTTCTACTACTTTGTATGGTTGGAAACATTAAATGAATGAATAAAGATTCTTTAGACACTTTGGGAGCCTGAATTAGGATTTGAATGAACACCCCCTTAATGTCAGCACTGTGCACACTTCTCTGAACTCATTTATATTTGTATTTACTCCTGAATTTTTTTGGTGGGGAGGGTCACACCTGGCAGTGCTGAGAGCTTACTCCTGACTCTGCTTCGGCGTCACTCTTGGTGGGCTCAGGGACCAAGTAGGATGCCAGGGATTGAATGCAAGGTTGGCTATGTCTGTGCAAGGCAAGCACCCTACTGGCTGTATGCTATCTCTGACCCTATAGACATATTTATGGAGGTCATGCTTAAGATAGGCTCTGGAAGCCTTCTGTAAGGTTCTAGTAACTTCTAGAAAACTTCTGCCTTTCCTTAACTGGCTTCAGATCCCATTTAGCTCTGTGAATGTCAGTACTCTTTACATAGCCAAGAAGAATGATTCCCTAAATATCTTCTTCGTAAAACCCTCTGAATAATTAGCAAGGCAGGGATTACTGCTGAATTTCCTTGGGAGTAACCAAACATTGTTGAGGGATGTGCCTGGACTTGCTGGTCTGAAAGCCTCATGAAGTACAGAATGTTAGCCTATTGCCAAGACCTGGCACCAAAATCAAGGTATTAATTATAAAACCTTAGAACCTACATAGACACAATTGAGACCTTTCATAAAGGGCTAATTGTTTGGGAATCTGTTGGTACTTTACACCTAGCAACCAGTCCTCAAAATTGTAGCTAGGGTTCTTTTCTTTAATTACTTCCCTTTAAACACGTTGGAGAGTAATTTAGGTTTTCTTTACTTCATTTTTCTTTTCTTCTTTTTTTTTTTTTTGGTTTTTGGGTCACACCCGGCAGTGCTCAGGGATTATTCCTGGCTCCATGCTCAGAAATTGCTCCTGGCAGGCACGGGGGACCATATGGGACGCCGGGATTCGAACTGATGACCTTCTGCATGAAAGGCAAATGCCTTACCTCCATGCTATCTCTCCGGCCCCGCATCATTTTTCTTTTCTAATGAAACTATAGATAATAAAATTCATAGTGGTTTTACAGAGCCTATGGAATGTTATATCTTTTGAAGAAATAGGAAATATATATGATCTTATCCTTAATTTAATAAGGATAATAGCAATTACTTTTAGTGTTCCATGATTGGATACTATTGGCAGGAATGTAAGCTGGTACAGCATCTATGAAAAATAATGTGAAAATTTCTTAAAAATTAAAAATAAAAATAACATATAATCCAGTAATTCCATTCTGAGGTATTTCTCCAAAGAATAAGAAGACATTAATTTAGAAAGATATATACACACCTATGTTTATAGCAGCATTATTTGTAGTAACCAGGAAATGGAAACAACTTAAATGCCTATCTGTGAAAGAATGGATAAATAAGGGATGTCATATTCATATATATTATATATTCAATATATGTATAAATAGCTATTTAAAAATTGAAAGTGTACCTTTGTATTAGCAAAGGATGGAACTAACAAGGATGAAACTTAAATTAATGGTGCTATGAAAAAATTTCAGATAGTGAAAGTCAATAATCTGAATGGTTTCAATGATTTTTGAAATATGAATAACCAAAGGAATAAAACTAAAATACACAACAAAGATTACCCATAGCTTGAGAAAAATAGAGTGGCTTTACCAGAGGACTAAGTGAGGTAGGCTAAAGGGAAGAGCAGTAAGAGTCAATTAAAATAATGTTTTGGCAGTGGAATCTTGGTGGTAGGGATAGTGACACCTATACACCATACAGGTGTAAAGTTCCCCCAAAGTGTAGTTAGTATTGTAAACCAATCAGTAAACTTTAAAAAAGTAGCCATGTTGCCAGAAATCCTGTAAATATTTTACATGGATCATTAAGTTTCCTTCTCACAATGATATCATTATAATAATAGTAGTAATAAAGAAGTTCAAATGGTAGCATGTTGTTCTACTTTAAAGATGGGAAACTAGATACAGAGTTGCAGTAATTTATTATTATCAAAAAGCTATGATTCTAGGCCAGAATAATTGTACAGTGTGTAGGGCACCTGCTGTGTGTCTGGCTGATCCAGGTTTGATCTCTGGCATCCCACATGGTCGCCAAACATCACCAGCAGTAATTCCTGAGTTCAGAGCCAGAAGTAACTCAGCTCTTGGATGTGTTCCCTTCCCCCCCAAAAAAGTGTGATTCTGTCTAGTGAAGAAGCTTTTAATTGCCTTCCTGTACTTGTTTTTTAACTCCTGGTCTACTTTATAATTAATATAATGAAACTCTTAGCTATGAATCCTTAGAACAATGAAGCCAGTAAATAAAGTATTAAATTAATAATTCAGTATGAAGCAATTAGAAATGAATAGACATGTATAATCACAAATATATCTATGGTAAGTCTGCAGTTATTCCAATTATTTTATTTTAAGAGTAATACATGCACATTTTAACTTTTTCCTCAATTAGTCTGAAAAGATTTAAGTAAGATTAAAGATTTAATTCAATGTATTTTTAAATACATGTCGTACATTTGCTTTGTTATTTGGGAATATTCAATTCTAGTGTTTGTATGTGTGCTTAATTTATGTTTTGGGGTTATATCTGGTAGTGCTCACTCAGGGTTTGCTCCTGGCTTTGTGCTCAGAGATTACTCCTGGCAGAGCTCAGGGGACCATATGAGAAGCCAGGAATGAAACCCAAGTCAACTGCATAAAAAGCAAGCATACTATCCACTGTACTCTTTCTTGCTTGAAGATATTCAAATCTGTTATAGAAGAAAACAACAAAAAGAATAAAAATAAAGGATTAGTTATATACAGAAGATAATAAGCAAATATACTGTGAAATATAGGAAGATATATAAAATGTTTGACATGACATGACTTAATTACCAAAAGAATGGGCAAACGTGTGTTACCCATTGGAAACACCCACAGTCTCCCTTTCTGGTCCCACTGTGTTTTATCCTAGTATGCCAATAAAGTTGATTGGCTTTGTGAATGGATTGACTGGCAAGATATACCTTTTTATGACCAGGCTTCTTGTGCCTGCATCTGTCCATTTGAACATAAGTGATCAGGAAAGCCTAGAGAGAGCCCTTTCCCAAAACCTCCACACTTGTCCTCTGCTATTGTTTACATTATCAGGGAGGAGGTCAATGCCACAGAGAGGGAGGCTGGACCCAAGCCTTGAGTTGCACTGATCAAGTTAAAAAATTTGTCTTTCTAAAGACTGAAGGATGACGCTTACCCCAATCTTACACCTTGTTTTGGCTGTCAATTTTAAATTGATTTAGTTGGATCAGGCTAAGCTTTCTGTTCTATGATCTGTGGGTGATGGTGGTGGTTGTATCTTAGTTCCATTGTCAGAAGCTCCAAAATTGTATCAGGGTAATGTTTTAGACTTTATCCTACCTTTAGCTTTCACAGTAGCGTTGATCTGTATAACATTTAAAAATGTTTGCCTATATTTTTCTATTTATATCCTTCCTGGTGACACTCCATTGTAAAAGATCAGCTATTGTCTATTTATGATCTTCCAAATTTTCTTCACTTTCTCACCTCTCTGTTATTTTAGAAAAGTTATAATATCAGATCTTCTATTAAGGTACTTTAATAACTTAAAATTTAAGTTTTATCTTCAATGCTTTACTCATTAACTTTCTCTCAGTTGAAAGATAATTTTTTATTGCCGAGTAATGAATGCACACAGCAAGAGATCAAAACAGTAAGAGAGGGAACAAAATGAAAGAAATTATTCTCAGTTCAGTCATCTTAGAAGCAGATGCAATTTATTAAACAGTGATCTGTAAAATTCATTTATAAATTAAACATTTTCTTTATTTATTATTAAAGAATATTAAGTACCTCACAAATTTTCCTCTATAACATTTATGACTCATTAAGACCAACTTCAGTCAAGTCTAACTTATATATACTAAAATGTACTTTTCTAGCTCTATCAAAACATAATTGTCATGCAGCATTGTACAAATATATAGTTTATGATGTTGTGATTTGGTGGGTGTATATATGGTGAAATGATTACCACAATAAAGTTAGCTCACATGTTCATCACCTCACATAATAAAAACATCTATACCTTATATCTATCCACGTCATTAACTATAGGTACCATGTTGTACATTGGATCATTAGAACTTATAATTTTTATTATTAGCTAATCAGTTAACTAGAGGTATCTTCTAAATGGTATTCAAAGGCTTGGAAGCCAGTCAGCAAGGTCCAGCAGTGGCCCAGGCCCAGCCAAGCAGTGCTTAATTGTGGTTGGCTCAGGTGCATGCGCTATGCTATGCTATACATGTGATATATATGTATATGCATATATATGCAGTTATGTTATGCTATATCCTGATCACTTATTTTCTTTCTTTAAGTGGAAATTTAAGTTCTTTAACAAACATCTCTAAAATCTCCCTATACCACAGTTTTTCTGGCAACCATTTCTTTCCCAATTCTGTAAGTTTCTTATTTGGATTGTAATATGGGTATAGACATATGTAATTTTGTAAATCATTAGAAAAGGAGTACAAATTATTTTTGAAAAATACTTAGAGAAGTGTCTGTCTTGAAGTAAGTACTAAAGAGGTTATGTTGCAGAGCTATTGATTTCTACCCGAGCTTTTCAATTATCCCCCTTTATTAAATTTTCTTATTTTTTTGTCTAACATACCTACCATAACATTGGGTTCTCTGGGCAAGCGTTTTACTTCATCCACTTTGGAAACTGCCGATTCCCCATTGAATAAGATGAATTGGTCCACATCCTTCCACTCCTCTTTCCTCACCATGATCTCTTTCAGTCTTAGTATTCTTTCTGCTGTCACAGAGACAGTGCTCTAAATACTGGTGAATTGTGTTTTGGATTCTGAACCTGGGAAGAAGGTCATGACAATTATAGTAGCCATATATAGGTTTTGAATCTCTCAGCATTCTCACATAAAAACAAGCAGAACAATTAGATAGAAAATAAGTCACATATAATATATGGGCAACACATATAACACATTTTGCTGCTATGATAACACCAGGAATCCCCAAACATAGCCACACAGTCAGTATTTGTGCAGAAAAAACAAAAGGATTCACACAGTAAGATATATGCTAGGACTGAGTCAGGAGAACTCCATATATGTTCACTGACAAACACAAATAGTCAAGTCAAAACAATGAAGTGGGGGAAGACTTTCACTGCCTCTACTGCTGCCTTAATGCAAGGGATTCATGATTAGATCTGAGGGGCTGGACCATTCAGAGCCCCCACCACTCTAGATTCAAACATAGAAGAATATATCTGGGAATGGAATAAAACTGAACAGGAAAAGGAATGTAGACAGGAAGGAAAGAGAAGTACCAGAAAAAGAAACCGAAAGAGGAAAAACGAAACATCTTAGCAATCAAAGCATCACATATTTAAAAAAAATTGAGGTATACTTGACATATAGCACTGTAAAAATTTAAGTTGTACAATGTCTTGGCTTGATTCATACAAATATTGCTATAGCAAATTAATGTTAGCCATCAATAACATCTCAAAATTATAATTTCTTTCTTACAGTGGGAAATAAGATCTAGTCTGAGTCATTGTTTATTTTTTAGCTACTCCATTCTCAGAAAAAAGGAGGGAAGTAGGGGAAGGAAAGAGAGAGGCAAGGAAGGGAATGATGAATGGAGTGGAAAGCATGTTCACAAAACTATTTAGCAGCAATATGTGCTATCTTCCATGTAAAAGGGAGGAGCATAAGAGTGGGGGAAAACAAAAAAAAATGTAAAAGGGGAATGATTTCTTGATGCCCTACAAAAAGATATATTATATGGTATGGAATGCCAATTTGTTTGAAGAGCTACAAGGAAGCCTAAATTTTTTTAAATAATGAAGTTTCTCTCTATGTTTACAGATGTACTTCAAAACATCAGAATCAACTTTATCAGTATTTTCACAAACATATCTGAATAATTTGTGTTATTTTGATTCTAGAAGCCTTTATAGAGAAACAAATATAATTTTTCAATAAGGCCGAGTAAGATCAGACACATCCAAGTTAAGTTATTTGGAGAAAATAAGCTTTTATGTCCACATAAGCAGAAAAAAGATGGGGAAATGGTACGAGAGTAGGACTTGTGATGTTGATACTATGGTTTTGCAAAACGCTGGGGATTTTAATTTTGAAATTTCTTTTTTACCTGGCTGGAAATGGATATCTATATTTACCAAGAAATATGTTCATATAACAAAAGATTATACATATGCCAAATTGTATAGAAGTAATTAGAATAGGATTCATTTAGAGTTGTTTAGGCTGAATTATCCCTGTACTTCTATTTCTTTAGCAAAGTGACTTTGCTAAGACTTACCAAGCTGAGTCTGACTTACTGTCAGTTGCATTGTCTAGTAAACTATCTAAACGTCCTACTGTTGAATTGAAATTATTTTTATAGTTTTTGGTCATTCTACTAAACTCAGTGGGTTTCTTACAGTCATATATGTTCTTTTACATTTTTGTCCTAAAATTTTAGAGTAGATTTCTAGATTTGTAGAAGCAGATTTAAATTTTTAGAGTAGATTTATATGAGTTATTTTTGTGTTTTTATAGTAAGGGTTTAATCACTTTTAGATGACATTTCAAGAAGAAATTCTTGTTGAGTTTATGAGAAAACTGGGAAAGCTGTTTTATGCCATAAAATAATATGCCATAAAATGAGAGGTAGGACCCAGGGTAAAGAGGAACTACTTGACTTGAATTTGAGCTCAGTGCAAGAAGTAGGGCTATAATAGTTCTTGGATAGATTCCTTTTCTCTATTTCTCAGCTTGAATGTTTAAGTCTTTCTTATGGAAAGAATTTAACCAGTGTTCTACATGTGGAGTGTGTATGAAATTGGATCATGCTTGTTTGCTCTACTACCATTCAAAATAAAACTTACATTTTACTTAATTTTTAAACTTTTTATTGAGATCATTTTGAATTATAAGCCCTTCATAGTTAGATTTCAATCACAGAGACAGTGCATTAGGATCATTCCCACTACCATTGTTGACCTTCCTCCACCAACATTTCCAGCGTAACAGGTCCATTTAAGTTTAGATTGGTATAGTTTGGGTCTCTTGATTCTATTGTTGACGTTGGCATGGGCATTTAGTGACTCTTACATTTTAGATAGATCAATGAACTCCTGAAGCAAGTCTTTCTAGTGTGAGATGTAGAAGAGATTGCCCTTCTAAGGTTATACTAAAGCTCACTGTATCTTGAAAAAGCATATTCCAGTGAGATTCACCATCTGTACTGGCACTAATTGCGAGGTTGTGTCTGTTCATGGATGCAAGAACTTTCTGATGGCAGGGAATTTGCTTTTAGACTTCAGTTGGTGTTGAGGACAGTGTGTCATATAATGAAATGCATGATAGTAGATTAAATCTTGTTAAGTTCATACTTGGAAGCACTGTAGTAAATCTTTTCAAGTGTGAAAGTTTTGACTAGCACAACAAACCCATAACAACTAATGTGTAAACTTATTTCTTTAGCTGGAGAAATGTTCACTGAATTATCATGAATAAATGATTATATTATATTTACAAGTATTTCATTTTTTCTAATCTTAGGTCAAAGATAATTTATTAATAACATTTTTATGTATTTATATTTATTTTGGTTTTCAGACCACACCTGGTGATGCTCAAGGGTTACTCCTGGCTCTGCACTCAGGAATCACTCCTGCCAGTTCTCAGGGTATCATATGGAATTATAGGGATCAAACCTGTTTTAGTAGAATGCAAGGCAAGCACCTTAACCACCGTACTCTCACTCCAGCCCATTAATAACTTTTAAGTTATATGGACACAAATTATAAAATAAAAGCATTACATAATGAACATGCCCACCTTTTTTGAAAAGATAAAACTTTTATAAGATCTGTGTTGTTAATATAGTGAAATTTGGTGTTTTTCTCATTCACGAGTTTTCTTTCTTCCTTTCTTCCTTTCTTTTTCTTCCTTCCTTCCTTCTTCTTTCCTTCCTTCTTCCTTCCTTCCTTTTCCTTCCTTCCTTCCTTCCTTCCTTCCTTCCTTCCTTCCTTCCTTCCTTCCTTCCTTCCTTCCTTCCTTCCTTCCTTCCTTCCTTCCTTCCTTCCTTCCTTCTTTCTTCTTTCTTTCTTTCTTTCTTTCTTTCTTTCTTTCTTTCTTTCTTTCTTTCTTTCTTTCTTTCTTTCTTTCTTTCTTTCTTTCTTTCTTTCTTTCTTTCTTTCTTTCTTTCTTTCTTTCTTTCTTTCTTCTTTTCACCTTTCTCCTTCCTCCCTCCCTTCCTCTTTTCCTTCCTTCCATCCTTCCTCCCTTCTTCCCTCCCTCCCTCTCTCCCTCCTTTTTTACTTCCCTCCATCCCTTCCCTCCTTCACTTTCTCCATCCCTTCCCTCCTTCCCTTCCTTCCTTCCTTTCTTCCTACCTGCCTTCCTTCTTTTCCTCTTCCTTTTCTTCCTTTCCTCCTTCCTTTTTTCTTTCTTCTTTCATCACACCCAGCTGTGTTCAGGGCTTACATCTGTTCTATGCTCAGGAATTCCTCCTGGTGGACTTGGCGAAAACAAGAGAAATCAAACCCAGGTTAGCCACATGCAAGGAAAGTGCCCTACTGGGTGCACTATATTTCCGACCCTAGATCTTATTTCTTGCTACCTTGAGGAGACTAGTAGTATACCCGGAGAATATGACATTAAATGTGGTCTGTGGAACTAATCGAGTCAGCTTTTCAAACATTAAATGTCAATTTCTCTTTAGGGTCAGTTCTGTTATTTCTTACTATTATCCTTTGCTTTATATATGTTTGTGTTCTTGGTGGGAGGGTGTTATACATATCCAGTTTCTCAGGTCCAAAGAGCTCCCTTTTTCTATTTGATATTTTGCTCATTCATACCAACAAGACAGACCCCTAGTGAACAGACACTTAGTATTGAAGGTAGGTTCACTGATTATGATTTTGTGGGGGTCTGGATTGGAGAGCGTTTATTTGCATACTCTGTGGTTTAGCACTAGGCCCCCCGGTAAATAGCCTTTTTTTTTTTAAATCAAATTTACTGCATGAACGAGTACAGTATTCTTTTCAATGCCTCTTTGAAGGCACAAAAAGCAGAATATAAAACCTGAAACAGAATGAAATGGTAAATTTAGTAGTCTCTACATAAAAATGGACTTACACCTAATAAAATTCTTTAGGGTCTTATGATGATGGTATCTTTGTGAAGCATTCATCACCAAGGTGTGAATTTCTCAGTGCAGGAAATGAACATGCAAATACATTAAATCCATGTGTCATTTGCAAAGGATTTCTTCTCTTTTCCCCAGATTGTGCTTTAGTTTGGAAATAAAATGGCAAACCCAGCTATCATTGAATTAAGCAGCATTCCTGCTGAATTTCTCAAGGGAGAGGACTTTACAGTTTCTCAGAGACTTCTATTTATTTTACTTGTCAGTGGAATGTTTAGTTTTCATATAAATTTTAATGGGTGGAAACATCTGTTCCCCATCCAACCATGCTGTTTCACATTGGGTATAAATGAGAATCTCTTGGGTGAACACAAATTGTACTTCCATGTATTGGGTGTTTAGAAAAAGTTTGTAAACAGATAAAGAAGTGAAGAGGAGTGAAGAAGGGAAAGGGAAGTACAAAATAGGAGCAAAAAGCACTAGGTACAAACACTCCCTTTACGAGTTAGTGGTGCTGTGTTAATGTATCATCTTTATCCCATGTGGATGGACTGGCTGTGGTGGATCCCAGGCCACTCCCACCTGCTGAAAGTGCAACCAGTGGGCCTTGTGAGTCTCTTAAAACCATTTTGTAAAACTGCTCTCTCATAAACATTGTATGATCTTTCACTCCTTAGATGGGAAAGGGAGGATGTGCACTTTTATGTGCACAGCAGAGATGACTTCTGTTTTGCTCCTGCATCTTGACAGGTTTCCATCCACCTCCCATTATTTATGTTCCTGCTGACATTTTTAGTTTCTGGGTTATGACTAACCAGGGAATGACTCTCCATAGCTCATAATCTTGATCACATTTCTGGTCTCATCTCTCTATTTTCTTATTCTACAAACAGCCCTAATTGCTTATGGTTCCTCAACTGCTGTTATTATTTTTTCCTGAGCTTACTTGGCTTCTGTGCTACATACCCATTGATTTGGTTTGTCATTATTCAGGATCTCCAGAATCTTATAAAATTGGGCCAATGCATTTAGATGGTGGCAACTAAGGGATGTCGGTGTGGTTACCAGGGCATAGACAGGATATTCAACCTGCCCCTCACCTGAGGGTGCCCCTAATGCTTTCTAAGAACTTTGAAATGGATGTCCTTTCCTTCACGTTGTATTCTCCAGAACAGGATCACAATCCAACTAAACCAGGGGTCTCAAACTCAATTTACCTGGGGGCTGCAGGAGGCAAAGTCGGGGTGAGGCAGGGCCACATAAAAGATTTCACACACAAAAAAAGTAAGCGAGGGGACCTCAACACGGCTCTGTCAACACTGGAGAGGTCAACCAGACTGAAACCCAACAAGAATATACTAGACCTGAGGAGAGAAATGGAAGAAAGAGGCCTAGTGGATATATATAGGACACTCCATCCCCAGAAACCGGGATACACATTCTTCTCCAATGTACATGGGACATTCTCCAGGATAGACTACATGCTGGCACATAAAACATACCTCCATAATATCAAGAGGATAGAAATTTTGCAGACTACCTTCGCTGACCACAAGGCTCTGAAATTATTTGTGAATTCCAAAGGGACACAGAAGAAAAACTTTAACTTCTGGAAGTTAAATAGCCTCATACTGAATAACCAGTGGGTCCGAGATGAAATCAAGGAGAAAATCAAAAGGTTCCTGGAAACAAATGATAATAAAGACACAAATTATCAGAACTTATGGGACACAGCAAAAGCAGTACTGAGAGGAAAATTTATAGTTTTGCAAGCACACATCAGGAAGGAAGAAGGGGCTTACCTGAGTAGCTTAATGACGAAGCTCATAGAACTAGAAAGTGCTCAACAAAAGGACCCAAAAATAGGGAGAAAGGGGCCCAGAGAAATAGCACAGCGGCGTTTGCCTTGCAAGCAGCCGATCCAGGACCAAAGGTGGTTGGTTCAAATCCCGGTGTCCCATATGGTCCCCCGTGCCTGCCAGGAGCTATTTCTGAGCAGACAGCCAGGAGTAACCCTGAGCACCGCCGGGTGTGACCCAAAAACAAAAACAAAAACAAAAAAAAAAAATAGAGAGAAAGAAGGAAATAACAGGGGCCGGGCGGTGGCGCTGGAGGTAAGGTGCCTGCCTTGCCTGCGCTAGCCTAGGACGGACCACGGTTCGATCCCCCGGCGTCCCATATGGTCCCCCAAGCCAGGAGCGACTTCTGAATGCATAGCCAGGAGTAACCCCTGAGCGTCAAATGGGTGTGGCCCAAAAACCAAAAAAAAAAAAAAAAAAAAAAAAAAAAGAAGGAAATAACAAAGCTGAGAGAAGAAATCAACGAAGTGGAAACCCAAAAAACAATCTGAAAAATCAACGAAAGCAGAAGTTGATTCTTTGAAAAAATAAACAAGATTGATAGACCACTGGCAAAAGTAACAGAGAGAGAGAGAGAGAGAGAGAGAGAGAGAGAGAGAGAGAGAGAGAGAGAGAGAGAGAGAGAGAGAGAGAGAGAGAAACTTGATAACTCGTATTAGGAATGAAAAAGGAGAGATCACTACTGATATGGCAGAGATTCAAAGGATAATCAAAAACTACTTTGAGAAACTCTACGCCACTAAAAATGAGAACCTGGAAGAAATGGATAAATTCTTGGACTCTTATAATCTTCCACGGTTGAAGGAAGAGGATGTAGCATATCTAAACACCCCCATCACTGTTGATGAAATTAAAATGGTAATCAAATGTCTGCCCAAAAACAAAAGCCCAGGCCCAGATGGATTCACTAATGAATTCTTTCAAACTTTCCAAGAGGAACTACTACCAATCCTGGCAAGACTCTTTCATTAAATTGAACAAACAGAAACACTTCCAAATAGTTTTTATGAAGCCAACATCACCTTGATACCTAAACCAGACAGAGATGCTACGATAAAAGAAAATTACAGACCAATATCGCTGATGAATGCAGATGCAAAGATCCTCAACAAAATCCTGGCAAATAGGATTCAATGCCTCATTAAGAAGATTATCCACTACGATCAAGTAGGTTGCATCCCAGGAATGCAAGGATGGTTTAACATCTGAAAATCTATCAACATAATACACAACATCAACAACAAGAAAAATAAAAATCACATGATCATATCAATAGATACAGAGAAAGCATTTGATAAGGTCCAACACCCATTCTTGATCAAAACTCTCAGCAAGATGGGAATGGAAGGAACCTTTCTCAATATAGTTAAGGCCATCTACCACAAGCCAGAGGCAAATATTGGCCTCAATGGAGAAAAACTGAGAGCCTTTCCTCTAAATTCTGGCACAAGACAAGGCTGTCCTCTCTCACCACTCTTATGCAACATAGCACTGGAAGTACTTGCTATAGAGATTAGGCAAGAAAAATATATCAAGGGAATCCAGATAGGAAAGGAAGAAGTCAAGCTCTCACTGTTTGCAGATGACATGATACTCTACCTAGAAAACCCTAAAGTCTCTACAAAAAAGCTTCTAGAAACAATAGACTCATATAGCAAGGTGGCAGGCTACAAAATTAACACACAAAAATCAATGGCCTTTCTATACACCAATAGTATAAGAAAGAAATGGACATTAAGAAAACAACCCCATTCACAATAGTGCCACACAAATTTAGATATCTTGGAATCAACTTGATTAAAAATGTGAAGGAGCTATACAAAGAAAACTATAAAACTCTGCTCCAAGAAATAAGAGAGGACACGTGGAAATGGAAGCACATACCCTGCTCATGGATTGGCAGGATTAACATCATCAAAATGGCAATACTCCCCAAAGCATTGTACAGATTTAATGTGATCCCTCTAAAGATACCCATGACATTCTTCAAAGAAGTGTGGATCAGGCACTTTTGAAATTTATTTGGAACAATAAACACCCTAGAATAGCTAAAGCAATCACTGGGAAAAAGAATATGGGAGGAATTACTTTCCCCAACTTTAAACTGTACTACAAAGCAATAGTTATCAAAACAGCATGGTATTGGAATAAAGACAGGCCCTCAGTTCAGTGGAATAGGCTTGAATACTCAGAGAATGTTCCCCAGACATACAATCACCTAATTTTTGATAAAGGAGCAAGAAATCCTAAATGGAGCAAAGAAAGCCTCTTCAACAAGTAGTGTTGGCACAACTGGCTAGCCACTTGCAAAATATTGAACTTAGAACCCCAGCTAACATCATGTACGAAGGTTAAATCCAAATGGATTAAAGACCTCGATATCAGACCTGAAACCATAAGATATATAGAACAACAGGTAGGTAAAACACTCCAGGACATTGAGACTAAAGGCATCTTCAAAGAGAAAACTGCACTTTCCAAGCAAGTGAAAGCAGAGATTAACAGATGAGAATATTAAACTGAGAAATTTCTACACCTCAAAAGAAATAGCGCCCAGGATACAAGAGCCCCCCTCTGAGTGGGAGAAACTATTCACCCAATACCCATCAGACAAGGGGCTAATCTCCAAAATATACAAGGCACTGACAGAAATTTACAAGAAAAAAACATTTAATCGCATCAAAAAATGGGGAGAAGAAATGGACAGACACTTTGACAAAGAAGAAATACAAATGGCCAAAAGACACATGAAAAAATGCTCCACATCACTAATCATCAGGGAGATGCAAATTAAAACAACTATGAGGTACCACCTCACACCTCAGAGATTGGCACACATCACAAAGAATGAGAACAAGCAGTGTTGGCGGGGATGTGGAGAGAAAGGAACTCTTATCCACTGCTGGTGGGAATGCCGTCTAGTTCAACCTTTATGGAAAGCAATATGGAGATTCCTCCAAAATACAACCCAGCTATACCACTCCTAGGAATATACCCTAGGAACACAAAAATACAATACAAAAATCCCTTCCTTACACCCATACTCATTGCAGCACTATTTACCATAGCAAGACTCTGGAAACAGCCAAGATACCCTTCAACAGATGAATGGCTAAAGAAACTGTGGTACATATACACAATGGAATATTATGCAGCCGTCAGGAGAAATGAAGTCATGAAATTTTCCTATACATGGATGTACATGGAATCTATTATGTTGAGTGAAATAAGTCAGAGAGAGAGAGAGAGAGAGAGAGAGAGAGAGATGCAGAATGGCCTCACTCATCTATGGGTTTTAAGAAAAATGAAAGACATTCTTTTTTTTTTTTTTTGGTTTTTGGGCCACACCCGGCGGTGCTCAGGGGTTACTCCTGGCTGTCTGCTCAGAAATAGCTCCTGGCAGGTGTGGGGGGCCATATGGGACACCGGGATTCGAACCAACCACCTTTGGTCCTGGATCGGCTGCTTGCAAGGCAAACGCCGCTGTGCTAGCTCTTCAGCCCCTGAAAGACATTCTTGCAATAATAACTTTCAGACACAAAAGAGAAAAGAGCTGGAAGTTACAGCTCACCTCATGAAGCTCACCACAAACAGGGATGAGTTTAGTTAGAGAAATAACTACGTTTTGAACTATCCTAATAAAAAGAATGTACGAGGGAAATAGAAAGCCTGTCTAGAGTACAGGCGGGGGTTGGGTGGGGAGGAGGGAGATTTGGGACATGGGTGATGGGAATGTTGCACTGGTGATGAGTGGTGTTCTTTACATGACTGAAACCCAAACACAGTCATGTATGTAATAAAGTTATTTAAATAAAAATTTAATAAAAAATAAGCGAATACTGTGATATTTGAAGGCCGGCCACGGGCCACCAAATGTTGTACGGAGGGCCACGAGTTTGAGACCCCTGAACTAAACTTTGACCATGGAGTCAATTTTCTTTGCCTAGCTTAGACCAACTGTGATTTTCACACACACACACACACACACACACACACACACACACACACACACACACACACACACACACACACACACACACACACCCCTCAGGTCAAAAACACCTTATCTGTTATTGAAAAGAACTTCTGTAGAGGGAAGAAGGGAAGATGAGGTACTGGAAGATTATCCATGATGATGTCCACATTAAAATGAACAGTAATTGCAGGTTTCTGCCCATCTTAGCATTGACTAAAAGAATGGCAGGGGAGCAAGAAATCACCCACGGGGATGAAGGAATCTTGGCCCCACTGAGCAAGAAATAATTATGTCTGATTTGACATAATTTCTTGTCTGATCTCTCCAAGCAGAAAGGTCATGCCTATGTCCCTGGAAGGAATGTTCTGGAAAGAAGGAGATTAGGGAGGCCGAGGTGCTTTCCAGCATTCCAACACTGTCTTAAGGGAGACAATACAATTAGGTATAATTGCACAAAGTTTGACATTGGGAATAGATTTTAAGGACTACATTGGGATTGTTGCTGAAACATTGTAGAACTACAACTCAACTATAAATAATTGTGAATTATTATACTTTAAATAATTTTATTGTGACCAAAGTGAATTACAAATCTTTCACAGTAATATTTAAGGTACATAGTGACATTGAATCAAAGACATTCACACCACCAGGGTTGTCCTCCCTCCACCCCTGTTCCCAGCATACATCCCATATCTCCTTACTTTGCTGCCCGGAATGCTAGTGTAACTGGTCCCTTCTTGTACAGTGTGTTGTAGATTGGGTATCTATTCTGTCATCAATTACTTTGGGTTTGGTATTCAATTCTGATCATTTTTTATTTCCACTCAATGTTCAGATGACTGGTCCTGGTACCATCCATTTTTTTTCTCCCTCAATTTATGAGACAAGATGATTCAAGTTATGTAGTTCTGTTGGAAAGAAAAGAAAAGAAAAAGAAAAAACCAAAACTGGTAGGAATCCAGCTAGATGTTATAAATATCAATTTAAAAGAAGAAAGGGAAAAAAGAAGAAAAAGATAACCAAAAAAAGACCCAACAAAGCAACAACAACAACAAAACAAACAAAAACCCCAAATCAGCAACACCGAAAAACAAACAAAAAACAAAGAAGAAAGAAATATATTGGTTTGTGATTAGATTTTTGTGATTGTCAGAGAATGTAATTGATTACATAAAACTGGATGGTAAAGCATACCACACACCTAGGTTTTGTGATATAGCGTATTGGGTCTACTATTGAATAGAAGTTTTCTTGTTCATTGATGTTAAGAATCCCGTGACTGTATTCTGCTTCTTGAGCCAGTTATGCCTGCCTGGAAGTGGCAGGAAGTTTCTCCTGAAGCAGAAGAAGGAGACAGTATGGAGGAAGAAAACTGTGTGGATTAAGGAGACTATGGAGGAAGGAGAATATGAAGGAAGGAAACTGTAAGGCTTAGCACTTAAAGAACTCTCATTCCTTGTGTGTACATCTTCTCATTGCCTTGCCCCATATTTTATATCAGATCCTGCTCTGTGTTCATCTATTTTAGGATCCTAAATTCCTAGAGTGTATAAAATTGAACCTCAACAATTTTCCTAGGCTATGATATATGTCTTTTTACACAGTGAGTTCCTAGCACATGATTGTTGAATGGATCGCTTAGTTCTGCTGCTAGCCCACTGAAGTAAGGCTTATTAATGGATGTAAGACTTGTTGAATGGACTCTCTGTGGGTCTTTTGGTATACTGGACCCATTTGAGTATTTCTGAAGGCCTCTGAGATACAGAATTCCAGGCCCAGATCATCTATTGGATCCCCTGGGAAAGAAAGCACTGAAAGAATAAAGGCCATGTTAAGAAAATGGAAGAAGGCTATCACCAGTTCCAAGCCTTTTTCTTTTGAAAAAAGTCACATTGTCTGAGCCCCGAGTCCCTGCCTGCAACATCTTATGTAATATAAAAGCAAAGTTTAGTCTTATATTTTTTTGCCAGAGTTTAAGTGGGTTATGAAGAAACTTAAAAAACAAATAGTTAAGTTATAGTTTTACATCTCTTAAAGTGTTGACTCATTTTTCCTAGTATTTTTCAGGAAGTCTAGATTCTGTCTCTGGCAATATATGTCCCTTAACCCCCCCATCAGCATCCAGGAGCTACCCTGAATAGAGATAACCTGAGTTCAGTCCTCATAGATCCTGTCTAGCAGAATAGCTGTCACCACCATTAGGTCTGACCCCCAAACAAACAAAATACCAAAAATAAAAAATGTATTACTTTTATAAACAGTGATCAATGGGCAATGTTTTGATGAGTATCCTTGTGTTTGTTTACTTAAGCTATATAGAAGATGCCCATTTAGAAGTGGAATTTCTCAATGGGCAGGTTCTTGAACCCTACTTTATAGTCATCCTCAGTATTATCGTTCCAATTTTACAGGCAGTAAAAAAAAAGGCTTGACAGGCATGTCAGAGGAAGAAAGAAAACAAGAAAAAAAAAAGGAAGAGGGAAGCAAGCAAGCAAGGAAGGAAAGATGAAAGAAGGAAGGAAAGAAGAAAGGAAAAAGGAAGGAAGGAAAGAACAAAAGAAAGAACAAAGAAAGAAAGGAAAGAATGAAGGTAGAAAGGGAAGGGAAGGAATGAGGGAGGGATGAAAGATAGAGTTACTATTATTTATCAATGAGGAAGAAGTTTACGAGAGAAATTACTTTGTCACCAGTAGTCCATAGAATATGTACTGACATAATGAAAAAAAGCCCAATTGTTGTTTTTTATTTATTTTTAATAATGTATTTATTTAAGTTTGTAGAAGGGTTTCAGTTATATAAAAGAACAACCCCTTTACCAGTGCAAATTTCCCACTACCAAACCCCCATTTCCCTTCTCCCACACCCCCTGCCTGTATTCAGAGTAGGCATTCTGCTTCTCTCACTGTCATTGCCATGATAGTTGTCAGTATAGTTATTTCTCTAACTGCACTCACCACCCTCATCTCTCAATACTTATTTTTTTAAATGAATGAGTCACTGGAGGAAACTGAGCTACTTTCTTCAAGAGGCTCTTAATCCTCTAGAGCAGTCCACAATTTTGTACTTAACCTACACATTTTAGGACAGGTTCTAGCAAGCTCTGCCACTGAAATGGTACAAGTTTCCAGCATACTGGGGCAAACAGAATGGAGGAAGGGTGACGGCTAAGATTCTTTGTGATGGAAAATTAAATCTGCTCCACAGGAGTCTGCTCAGAAGCTAGGACCCAAGTGGGATGCAGCTGGGGGGAGTGTCCATCTGGATTCTACAGTCTTCTGGATGCTGAGGGGTTATTCTTAGCCATCTTTTCTTAAGTCTTTATTTTCTCTTAATCAAGGCTCTCTTGGTTTTGCAATTGGACGGGTTATTTTTTTCTCCTTTTCTGTTAAGCAATGATTTTCCATATAGTAATTCTTTCCTTCTTTAGACTTCCCAGAGGGGTGGGTGGTTTTGTGTGTGTGTGTGTGTGTGTGTGTGTGTGTGTGTGTGTGTGTTCAGACACTGCACATTGCTTCCTACCCAGATCCTCCCAAATGATTATTTGTGGCTGTGGAGATCTATTATGCGTGCTCAGTAGTTGAGCCCCATTTCCTTGTTTACAAAGAACTAAACCATACCACTTGGTAATTATTTTTTTTCCAGTAACATCAATATGAGTACATTTTCCACCCTCCCTGTCCCACTCCCTCCATCTCATGTGTCCCAAGTTCTGTTGCCTTTATTTTAAGTTGAGCCTTAAGATTAAGACAGGCGACTGAGTTCCAATCCTTGACTCATGTGTTATAGTCATTTTCTCATGCATCAGCATGGCGCTCTGTAGTTAACAGCTCTTCTATACTCTTTTTTTTAATTTGTGTTTTGTTTTGCTTTGTTTTTGGGTCACACCCAATGGTGCATGAGGGTTACTCCTAGCTCTACACTCAGGAATCATTTCTGGCAGTGCTCAGGAGACTGAACCCGGTCTGACTGCATGCATGCAAGGCAAGCACACTCATATGTTATACTATTTATCTGGTCCCTCATCTTTATCTCCAGAATAACAGAAGCCAAGGGTGTAGTGACATCTTCAGTACCTTGTGGCCCACACAAAAAATAAAAATTAAAATAAAAGTTGGAGCTTGAGCAACAGTGAGAAGAGCCCTTGCCACTTGTATGTGGCTGACTTGGGTTTAATCCTCAGTACCTCATATGATTCCCCCAGGTCCTGCCAGGAATGATCCCTAAGTGCAAAGTCAGGGTGTAGCCCCCAAACAACAACAACAACAACAACAACAAGACAAAAGAAAGAAAGCCTCCTCTTCTGAACATAGTTAGGAAGGGAATGGGTGGAGGAGGAGCAGGAATGAAACAGAACAGAGGGAAGTACATGGACCAGAAAAAGTAGATCAGTTCCACACTCTGCTCTGGACCTTGACTAAGTTATTTCACCTCATTTCTCAACATCTTTATTTCTTTTCTCTTTTTGGTTTTGTTTTATTTTGGATCTGGGGATGCTTGGGACTTACTCCTGTTTGCACTCAGAAATCACTCCTGAAGGTTTGCAGGGAACAAATGGGATGCTGAGGATTGAACTCAGGCTGTTTTTGTGGAAGGCAAATGCCTTATCCACTGTACTTTTGCTCTGGCCCCTAGATATCTTTATTTCTAAAACTGGGGTAGAATAATAACAATGAGAGTTAGCTTACATAAGGCATGTGTATTGGTCCATAACTGTGAGTATTTTTGTTGTTTTGAATTCTATCTCCTACTTACTCTACTTTTTTACTGTTAAATTTTTTTGGGGGGCCATACCCAGTGATGCTCAGGGGTTACTCCTGGCTATGAACTCAGAAATCACTCCTGGCTTGGGAGACCATATGAGATAATGGGGATCGAACCGAGGTCCATCCTGGGTCAGCCACTTGCAAGGAAAATGTCCTATCTCTGTGTTATCGCTCCAGCCCCTACTGTTCATTTTTTAAAATTTAGTCATAGTACAATTTTAATAAGTGAGAAAAGTAGAATGCCTGTCTTGAATACAGGCAGGGGGAGGAGAGAGATGGTAGTGGGAATATTGCACTGGTGAAGGGAGGGTGTCTTTTTTATGACTGAAATCCAGCTACATCATGTTTATAATCATTGTGCTTAAAGATATCATTAAAAAAAGAAAATAATTTAGTCACAGTAAAATTACAATTATTCATGCACAACTGGGTTTCAAGCATACATAGTTTCAGCACCGGCCCTTTTACCAGTTTCCACTTCCCTTCACTTATCTCCCACCCAGTTTGCCTCCTACACACCTATCTGCCTCTCAGGAGGCCATTTTTATTTAAATTAATAACTTTATTTAACACCTTGATTACAAACATGATTGTGGTTGGGTTTCAGTGATGTAAAGAACACCCCTTTTCACCAGTGCAACATTCCCATCCTCAATATTCCAAATCTCCCTCCTCCCCACCCGACCCCCGCCTGTGCTCTAGACAGGCTTTCTACTTCCCTCATTCATCCACATTGTTAGGATAGTTCTCAGTGTAGTTACTTCTCTAACTGCACTCATCACTCTTTGTGCTGAGCTTCATGTAGAGAGCTGGAACTTCCAGCCCTCAAGAGGCCATATAGATGAAAGCATATATATACATATATATATATATATATATACATACTGTGGTTTACAGTACTATTGCTGATAGGGTATTTATATAACACTTCATCACCTTTCAGTACCACCTCCTCCTCCATGTTGAACCCTTCCCTCCACCAGTCTTTGCCCCCTCCCTGCCCTATCCCTCCTACTTGTTCCTATCTTGTTTGCTAGAACCAAAGGACACCTTCAAATGTTAACAAGGGAAGCAGCTTATTCATAGAATGAAAAATGGCATTATTCTGCTATGTTTTTCCTCCCCAGAGTGTGCCATCTGTCCAGATAACCTCATCCTCCTTTTCTCCCTCTAGCTCCATACATAACTTCAGATGGCTCCAGGGACCTGGAATCCTAGAGATGGTGGCTGGAACTCTACTGGCTAGGTTTCAACTTACAAATGTGCATTTGGCAAGGTGTAACTGATTTGTAACTAATTATTTACTCAGACTTAGCTGTTGTTCAGCCGAAACCTTTCCTAAGTAATTGTTTATTCTTCTGGCTTTCTGTGAGGTGGAAAATTTTAGAAGGCAGATTCTATTATCCAATCACCTCATTACTGTGCTTACCCAATGGGGACTGAAGGTTCCCCTTCCCCCACATGCTTAGAGTTGAGAGTTCATCACTTTCTTTGGTATGCCTTAGATGTACCAAAGATAGGTATTACCTAAGCACTGAATTGGTTCTTCTTATTATAAAAAGTTAGGTTTTTATCAATGGACAAAAAATTGAGAGGCTATATCATATGCATATTTACTTTAACTTATGCTTATTTTAACCACATACTATATTTTGGGTTCTTCCAAACAATACTGAGGGATCTAGGGGTAACTCCCAATGATACTTGGACGAAAACAGGACTGTCCTGTCCAGGGTTAGTCTTGAGGATACATTATTATTTGGGCCCCGTGGTACTCAGGGCTATATGATACTAGGGTTCAGAGTCAGATCCCAGCACATACAAAATGCAGCCCCCCAGTTCCCAGCTATTAATTTGCTCCCCTCAATATTTTTTTCCTACAAAGGGGGAGTGTCGAGAGAGATAGTACATTAGGCAGGAAGCTAGCCTTGCATGCAGTTGAGCTGGCTTCATTCCTGGCACCCTATATTGACCCCCACTGAAAGCCCTACCCTAAGTGATCTCTGAGAACAAACTCAGGAACGAGTCCTGAGTACAGATGGGTACGCACCAATTACCCCTCAATATTTTAAACCAGTTGGCACAATTGGAGACTCAGTATGAAAAAAAGGGGCTAATTCTAAAATACCTCTAGCTAAAAAAAAAAATGTGTGTTTCTATGTGAAGTCAGAGATACATCTGCTATGGTTCATCCCCTCTCTCTTAATGACTCTTGCCTTTCCCCTATCTGTAACCAATAAAACTTGGTGCGAGGGAAGGGCTCTTTCCAAGAAATGATGACACTGACATTTGCTGACTGTTGTTCCTCGTTTTGTTGTTCGGTTTAGATTTGGGGCCACACCTAGCAGTGCCCCTGGCTTCCTCCTGGATCTGCTCTCAGGGATCATTCCTGGCAGTGCTGCAGTGGTGCAAAGTGTTTGCACCCATATCAACTGCATGCCTCAGTGCCTATGTACAAATCCAGTAGGATGAGGGCCAGGGTCCCTGGGCTAAAGGAGCTCTGAGTTTCCATGTGTTGTGCAGCCTGGAAGGTCTCAGAAAGAAGCTGGTCACTTGGATGACCTCCAAGAGGATACCCAAGGCTGGGACTGTAAGAACAGACTCCAGCCACTCAAATAGAGGTTGTCCTTTTTGGCTGTTTCTCGGAGCTAACAGCCAACCAAGAGATGAAGCTGGCTGGAAAAGCAGATGGATGTGTTGGAAAGGCCAGTGTCCCAGTGTCATCTCCAACAGTGTCTGGGAAATGCCCTGTCCCCAGAAAGAGGTCACAAGAGCTCTGTAGCTAGTGGTGCAGTAAAGAGCCAGGCAAACTGGGGTTTGAATTCTGATGCTGCCACTTATCTTCGCTGAGCTCTCTGACCTTGCAGAAGGTCTCAGACCAAGTGTCATCATCAGCTTGAGCAAGAGATTGCAGAGGCCAAAGAGTAGGCAGGTCCTCAGAGATACTTGGCAAGTGGTTGTGGTTCATATTACCTCATGCCTCTCATTCCTGAAATTTCTGGGGGTATTTGAGTGCCAGCATCTGGTTCAGAACAGTTCTCCTTCCATTGTCCAGGAAGCATTGGCTCATGCCCAGGTCCAGCCCTGCTGGGATCCTGGGATCTGCTGCTGATTGGTGGAGATTGAATTGCCTCATACTGGGCATTGGTGGTGGGGATGTTACATAGGTGAAGGGGGGGGGGGACGACTCTTTTTTTTATGACTAAAATCTAACTATGAACATGTTTGTAATCATGGTGCTTAAAGATATCTATAAAAAAAGTTCTAAAGTTTCTACATTGTAAGTCACTTTATGCAATATAAATATACATGCTATATGATTGCAAAATATAAATAATATATATTATGTATGTGCAATATAGTCATACGTGATAGTTATAGAAAATATGCATAATAGATACAAATGTGTTTAGAATTTTAAAATGAGTTCTTCCAAACATAAATAAATAAATAAATAAATTCCTTTATTCACAGCCTCCACACCCTAGCTCATTGTAGGCGAACCGTGAACCTGGATCCATCACTCACCCTTCAAAATGATACCTTCTTAGTTCTCATTCTGAAGTGAGAGGAGGAAGAGTTTAAGCCTAGGTCCTATTGGGGCTGAGCTTGGGGGGGGCAGTAAAAAGAATTTACCAGGAATATACGACAATCAGGAAAAGTGAATTGTAGTAAAGTGCATAGGACTGGCTGACACAGTGGAAGCATCCAAAAAGACTTGCTTCACACAGTCTTGGGGAGTTTTCTTTTCCTTTTATATATTTTATTATGAGGCCACACCTGGTGGTGCTCAGGGGTTACTCCTGGCTCTGTGCTCTAGAATCACTCCTGGAGGGCTTGAAGGACCAAATTGGATGCCTCCCATGATCCAACCAGGGTCAGCTTTGTGCAAGGCAAACGCCCTACTATCTCTCCAGCCCCAGTTTTGGGGAGTTTTTAATTGTGTTCTTTGGGCTGTTTAGGCAGAAAGTTTCTGTTTTCTACAGATAAATTAATTTTGGAAGTTGGGTGATCAGGGGTGTGGAGCCAATTCTAGAACTGAGCAGCAGATTTGAGCGACTATGATGCCTCTGGAGTCTCCTGTCACAGTTGATGGTACTGCCAGGGACAGGCTCAGTAGCCCTTTGAAATGCAAACTGGAGCTGCACATCTTTTTAGGGGGCTCTTGCTAAACCACTGCAGGTCCTGAACCCCATCTCTGCACATCTGTCCAGAAAAACAGAATGAAGTGGAACTCAGGGCTCTCTCTCCATTCTAGATAGGTGACAGGCTGCTTGCAGAGGCGACTTTCCTTGCAAGAGGCTGGACTGTAATCCTCTCCTAAAGCTCCCCAAGTCTCAGTGCCCACCTCAGTCTGAGGTTTTGTTCTGAAGAGTTGAACCCCCAAATCTAACCTCCCTCGTCTTCCATGTTTCATCAAGACAGCTCACAAGAGCTTTGCAGGAAAGTGCTCTTAAGTGGTATGGGGTGTATTCTCTCTCGGCACTCCTATCTTCCTATATGAACCTGGTTTAAAAAAAAAGAGAGAGAAAGAGAAATAACTACACTGACGACTTCCATGACAATAACAATGTATAATGCCAGTCTCAAATACAGGCAGGGGGTGGGAGAGAGGGGAGTTGGGGGCATTGATGGCGGGAAGGTTGCACTGGTGAAAAGGGTCTCTTTTTTATTACAGAAACCCAACTACAAACATGTTGTAATCATGATGCTTAAATAAAGATATTATTTTGTTTGTCTGTTTTTGGGGCCACACCCGTTTGACGCTCAGGGGTTACTCCTGGCTATGCGTTCAGAAATTGCCCCTGGCTTGGGGGGACAGTATGGGACGCCGGGGGATCGAACCGTGGTCTGTCCTATGCTAGCGCTTGCAAGGTAGACACCTTACCTTTAGCGCCACCTTCCCGGCCCCAAATAAAGATATTATTTTTTAAAAAATAAAAAAAAATAGAGTATATAAACCCTCCCCCACAAAAAAGTTAGCCCTGAGCACAGTGTGAGGAGTGAGCCCTAAAGTAACTACACTGGAAATTACCATGACAATAATAAGAGTGAATGAGAAAACTAGAATTGCCTGTCTCAAATACAAAGACAAGGAATTGGAGAGGTGGGAGTTGGGGGACATTGGGTGGTGGGAAGGTCGCACTGGTGAAGGGGGTGGATGTGTTCATGTTTGAGAGCTGAACCCCAACTACAGACATGCTGGCAATCATGATGCTTAAAATAAAGATATTTCTAAAACCAATAAATAAATAAATTAAATAAATAAATAAATGGAAAATAAAAAAGAAAGAAGCAAACCCAAAGAGATCAGGAGTGAAGATGGTTCTTTTGGAAAAGGGGACCACATGACTGGGAGTAACGGTTCAGTTAGGATTCATTCCTTGGAGTGGAGTGGCTGCGGCAGGGCCAACCCTTTCTCCTCGGGGACACTGACGTCACGGAAAAGCCCCGGTTTGGGCCAACCGACCAGTTATAAACCCGGGGACCGGTTGCGGGGTGCAGGCAGAGCAAAGCGCGCGCGCGAGCAGAGCGCAACGCTTGGAGGAGACCACGGTTGCAAGCGCGCGCGGTGGGTCGCCAGGACAAACGGATACCCGGACGGGACGACCCCTAAGACCCCCCCAGCAGAGCCAAGTAAGAGGATGGAGGTCCTGGAGGGTCGCTCCCGGCTTTGGGAGAGCGATGGGGGCGAGGGTGGGCGAGAGGTTCCAGCCCTTGGCAGAACTTTGCAAGTGGGATGTGCAGCACACTCTCCTTGCAGGGTTTTCGGGGCGCGGGCAGGCAGGCAGAAGGGGAAAGTGCCAAGGATGCCTTGGGTCATCCATCGATGAGTGCCTTTGGTTCAATTCCGCAGGAAGATTCTTTTTTTTTTCCTTTTTTAAAAATGAATATCTTTATATCATTTTCCCTTTTCTTTTGGTTTTATATTTTTAAGCACTATGATTGCAAGCAGGTTTGTAGTTGGGTTTGAGTTATACATAAAATAAGAGCACCCCCCTTTCACCAGTGCAGTCTTTGCACCACCAATGCCCCTCATCCTCATCCTCACCCACCCCCTGCCTGTCTTTGAGAGAGGCTTTCTACTTCCCCCATTCATTGACATTGTTAGGATAGTTCTCAGTGTAGTTATTTCTTGAACTGCACTCACCACTCTTTCTGGTGAGCTTCATACCAAGGCCGGTTCTTCCAGCCCTCATCTCTATTGTCTCTGGCATTATTACAATAATGTCCTTAATTTTTCTTAAAACCCATAGACGAGACTATGCTGTGTCTATCTCTCTCTCTCTCTCTCTCTCACTTATTTCACTCAGCACAGTAGACTCCAGGTCCATCCATATGTAGGAAAATTTCATGACTTTATTTCTTCTGCCTTTCCCAGAGAGGTGTGGCCCTAGGAGATGCTGCATACTTTGGTTGTGAATGCCCATCGGTTCACAGAGAAGCCAATGGTCAAAATCCAGACTGTTGACCTGGCCAAGGTGTTGGGGTATGGATTGTGAAAGGGGGATGTCTTTGCATGTCTCTTCTACGAGTGGCACTTGCTGATTTCAATGAGCTGCTTCTGCTTGGTCCCCCGTAGCCTGGTAGAACAGATATTTGGTGGTGAATGGGCAGTTGTTCCCATGTTCTGGAGCTCCCTACCCTATGAGGGTAATCTTCAGCCTTCTCTTTTCGGAAAGTGGGATTGTTTCGACTTCGAGCAGCTCCAGATGGACATTATTTAGGACATGTGAAGCCTTTTCTGTGCAAATTGAATAGGCTGATGAAGAGCAGCTCAAATCCTAGCCAGACCAGAAGGCATGGGGGCTAGGTAAAGGATTTCGATGTGGGATGGCTGATCTCTCCTTGGACTAGAGGGGACTGTACAGCAGGGGCATGCACCTCAAACAAAGATTCAAATAATAGCTTGTTTAGGCAGCTGCAGCGCCTCCCAGCAACTTTACTAAACATGGAAGTTCCAATAGGAATTTGCCCAGTCCAGCCCGGGGTGTGATGTCATTGCCATGTGAGACCCAAACGCCTCTGACTGCTGGTGCGAGCAGGAGCCAAGTTTAGATAAGGGCCACTAACCTGGTCAGCTGGTTCCAGTTAAATGAACTTGTTGCTTTTTAAATTTTCTCTGGGGACTCAATTCTTCTGGCTGCCCCAGTGCCAACTGTGAGTGGGAAATCCCAAGGCTTTTTTTTTTTTTTTGAGAATGGACAGTGGGTGATGCTGATAATATTTTTTATTTTCCTAATGGTTTTTACAAATGCAATCTGCTGAGGAGCTGCTAAAGTGTGCATGCATGTCCATATGAAAATATGAAAACGGGGTTGGAGTGGTAGCACAGTGGTAGGGCGTTTTCCTTGTACGCTGCTGGCCCAGGACATATATAGGTTTGATTCCCCAGTATCTCATATGGTCCCCTGAGACAAGAGCAATTTCTGAGCTCATAGCCAGGAGTAACCCCTGAGCGCTGTTGGATGTGCCCCCCCCCAAAAAAAAGAGAAAAGAAAAAGAAAATATGAAAGTTTGGGGAGCTATTTCTTTCACTGGTGTTCTTGTTTTCATTGAGATGGTTTGGCCAATATCCAATGGTGTCAGAAGGCTTACTCTCCTGGCTTTGTGTTCAGGATCATTCCCTTTTTTTTTTTTTTTTTTGGATTCTTGGGTCACACCTGGCAGGCACTCAGGGGTTACTCCTGACTCTGCACTTAGAAATTGCTCCTGGCAGGCACGGGGACCATATGGGCTGCCGGGATTCGAACCACTGCACATACTGGGTGGGCTGTATGCAAGGCAAACACCCTACCTCTGTGTTATCTCTCCAGCCCCTCGGATCGTTCCTGATGGTACTTGGGGACTTCCCTATGTTGTACTGAGGGTCAAGCTGGTGTCAGTCACATGGAAAGCAAACACCCGAGCTGCTGTCCAACCTCTCTAGTGTCCTGTATATTAGTGTTGCCGGGGTGTCACCAATAAAACCTCTAATAAACCATCTAATAAAACCTCGCTGATGTCTGACTGCGTGTCTCATCAGGCTTGCCGTGCCAACCTCTGCTTTGCTTTCTTCTCCAGGCCCCAGCGATGACGCTGAATAATGTCACCCTGCGCCAAGGCTCAGTGGGCCTGCAGCCACAGCAGCAGCGCTGGAGCATCCCCGCTGACACCAGGCATTTGATGATCCAGAAAGAGCCCCACCACTGTAGCCCGCATGGCCGCCCTGCTGCTGCCCCCGAGGACCCTTGCCGCCGAAGCTGGTCCTCTGACTCCACAGACTCTGTCATCTCCTCGGAGTCAGGCAACACCTACTACCGAGTGGTGCTCATAGGGGAGCAGGGCGTGGGCAAGTCCACTCTGGCCAATATCTTTGCAGGAGTGCATGATAGTATGGACAGTGACTGCGAGGTCCTGGGAGGTAGGTACTCCAGCCCAGCTCAGTGCAGCCAGTAGTCCAAAAACAAACAAACAAACAAACAAAGGAACAAAAAATAGAAAAACAAAAACCAATTACTTAAGAGATTGAACTTGAGCCAGAAAGGGTAGTTATTTTAGTTCCAGCTCAGGGAGGCTAATTTTAAAATTACCTTTATCAGGGGCAGAATTTTAGCATAGCAGGTAGGGTGTTTTCTTTGCATGTGCTGACCTGGGTGCGTCCCCAGCACTCCATATGGTCCCCTGAGCTTACCAAAAAGGAACCTTGAACACAGAGCTAGGATTTTGCCATGAGCATTGCCAGGTGTGGCCTCCAAAGAAAAATAAATCAGTCCCATGTGTCAACTTTTATCTGGGCAGACACTTTCTCCTGGTATACTGAAAACCAAACCGATTTGGAAAATAGTTGAGATGGATTAAATACCTTGATACTGGGCAAATTGTGTAATGAAGGCAATTTAGAATCACTGTATTAATGACCAGTCTATTCCCACTAATCTTAGAGTTCCTGGAAGGAGTAAAATAGTTGAAAATCTATATCTAAAAATTTTATTATATGTATTTATTACAATTTGAGGTCATTATAAATGTGTTTGTATTATCTTACAGTATTTCATCACAGTTGGCTTGACAGAATCATTTAAAATCATTATTGATTTAAGTCTCGCCTACTTCCAAAACTCCTTGAAGGTGAACTAATCTTTAAAAGAGCATTTTATTTTACAAAATCATGTAAACTGTGGGGACCAAGCCATAGTACAGAAAGTAGAGTGTTTGCCTTCCACTCGGCTGACTTGGGGTTGATTCTTGGCATCCCATATGGTCCCTTGAGATTGCTAGTATCGACCTCTGAGTTCAAAGCCAGGAGTGTGGCCCAAACCCTCCAAACAAACAAAAAGCCTCATGTGAAACAAGACACCATATTCTGGGAAATGATGAGGGATGCTAATAGTTAATGGTATTCACATAATGCCTTTCAGCCTTGACTTCTGTCCTAGCAGACAAAGTCAAGATCATTCCGTGGCCCTATATACAGCAAAAGAAGAAACTTCCTGCTTACCTAAGTGGCATGGGCTGTTGCAACTCATCTCTGAGCCACTAAGTTCAAGGAGGATTGTTCTGGGGATTCAGAGTTGCCCCTCTATGTAGGATTCAGGATCCCACATTATCTTCTCTGCTTTTTGGCACCTTTCAGATAGTGCTTAATCCTTGTGATCTTCAATGCCAGGGAGTTCTCTGCTTTGGGGCACTTCCGGCTCTATGCTATAAATGGTGACTCATGGATGCATCATCGATTTCTCTCCTGGAATTGTGGGGACTGTCACTCAGTAATAGCCAAGAGAGAAATGAGATCAGTATGGTATAATTGACTTTCTAAAACTTGATTTTATTTTATTGAAACCATTGTGACTTACTAAGCCCTTCATAGTTGGATTTCAGACATACAATGAATCAGGGCCAATCCCATCACCAGTGTAGACCTTCCCTCAGCAGTGTTCTCTGAGTGCATCCCATACCATCACCCTTTGTCCCCTCCAACCTGCCAGTATAACAGACCCATTTAAAATTTAGATTGTTAGAGTTTAGGTCTCTTGATTCCATTGTTGTTGCCTTTGATTTGGATATATAGTTCTATTTTTTTAATCTCCACCAATTAACCTGAGACCGCTTGGCCCCTGGCCCACATCCTTTCATATTTGTGTTTCTCCTCCTTCACTCTGTTTCTTTCCTTCTCATTGCTATCCTCTGGGACCAAGGGTGATCAAGACAACTCCCACTTAAACCATTGTATCTCTTCATGCAGTTGTTCTAAATACCACATATAAATGGTATTATTCTGTATCTGCAGACAAATACAGAAGACTTCTTCCTCTGACTTACTTCATTTAACATAATATCTTCTAGTTCCATCCATGTTGTGGCCAATTGCATGATTGCACTTGACTTTTCAAGGCCAGGAGGAAGAAGGGAGGGCCTGTCATTTAGAACAAGCGTTTACTATGGGAGAGGCATTTTTCCCTGTGCCTTTTTATTTTTCAATTTAACTTTGGTCTAGGGGCCACAGAGGGTGTGGGTGTCAGGGCTTAATCCCGGCTTTGTGCTTGGAGATTGCTCCTGATGGAGCTCAGGAGACCAGACAATACCAGGAATTGAACTCAAGTGGGCTTCACACAGGGAAGCTAATTATCTGCGGTAATAACTGGCCCCTCCGTGCCTATTTATTAGTTGCCATTTACTTGGCAATAAATTCCTGTACAGTGAGTGTCGGGGGCAACCAAGGGGCCTATCATCACTGGTGGGGATCCTGGGATTTCAGCCTTGGATTTTATTTTGAATTTGGTGTTTTTGTTCTTATTATTTCATTAAGAATCCTGCAGATTAAAACCCATCCTCCTGCATGCAAATCATAGATCAAACACATTAAACTATTGCCTTGACCCATAAATATATACACATATGTGAATACATATATACATGCATACATACAAACACATATATACACATACATTTTTGGTTTGGAACCACACCTGGTGGTGCTCAGGGCTTACTCCTGGTTCTGCATTCAGGGATCACTCCTTGCAAGGCTCAGGTCATCTTCTGGGAGGCCGAGGATAAAATCCAGATCAGCTATATGCAAGGTACAAGGCAAGTACCCTGCCTATTGTTCTATCTCTCCAGTCCACCATCAACACATTTTTACAAGTCTTACTATCCACTAAGTTTTTCAGTCCCTTGCTCTTAAAAGACAACAGAGAACCAAACTTCTCCACGAATATTTTTCTTATGTCAATTCTCAGGGTCCTTTTTATTTGCTTTTAGGGCCACCCCAAATAGTGCATGCTATTACCCTCTCTTTCTTTCAGTCTTCTTAAACATTTTAGTTTTCCATCAAGTATTCATTAATTCTGTTCTGACTTCTAGCCACCTTAAGGGCATATGGATATCGCTGTATACCCCAGAGTTTGGCTCCCATACAAGTTTAATTATTAGTGTTTGGAGTAAAAATAGGAGCTGCAGGGTACAGACTTTGAGTTTAACTGTGATTAACTTTGAATCCTGAACATTCTTTTTAAATTTTTTTAATGACTGAAATTACAGAATCATTCATGATTGAGTTTCAAGCACACATTGTTTCAACACTGATCCCTTCATCAGTGTCCACTTCCCTCTACTCCTATTTGTCTTCCACCCACCAGTCTGCTTCTATGAGAGGCATTTCTTAAAAAAAAAATACATTTTGTTTGTTTTATTAAGGCCGTTGTGAATTACATGTCTTTCACATTTGTATTTCAGGCATTCAGTGACAGTGAATTAGGGCCATTCCCATCACCAGTGTTGACCTTCCTCCACCATAGTCTCTGCGTGCATCTTATAGTTCCACCCTTACCCCCAGGACTACCAGTGTAATAGGTCCATTTTGTGTTTAGTTCGCGGTAATTTGGGTCTTTTGATTCTATTGTCGTTGACCTTGGGATGGGTATTTAGATATGACCTCTTTTAAAAAAAATACTTTTTGCACAGTAGCTGACAGTGCTATTGCTGATATTATATATAATATATATATATATATTCCTATATAATTGCTTCACAACCTTTTAGTACCACTCGCTCCTGCTAGTTGTTCCTACCCATCCTATTCTCCCAGTCCCCTCAAGTGGCTTATTTCCTACTGAATACCAGTTCTTAAGTTCTTTGTTTCTATTGCCTTTGGGTATTTCTTATTCCACCCTTATGTTTCTTTGTATCTGGCACGAGAGAGAGAGAGAGAGAGAGAGAGAGAGAGAGAGAGAGAGAGAGAGAGAGAGAGAGAAAGAGAGAGAGAGAGCATTCTGTGTGTGTTTCTCTCTCTGAATCCTCAACTTTATGAACTAACTTTTTCACCCTGGGAAAGTAATTTTCTTTCATAGACCTTCATTTCTTCACCTCTAAATTAAGTTCATCAATATGAAAATTGGTGAATCTTTAATAAACATTAGAAAATTACTAATATGAAATTCAGTTGGCATAGCCACAGGGCCAAACAGATACCCAGTTCCCAATCCCATCCCCAAGTTAATTACCTTTCACTATGGTATCCCATGATAGTCTTAGTTGCTGCTGCACTGTGGCTTGGCTGGGCTGAACAGGTGTTGAACCGTCACACTCCTACTGCCATGCCATGTATCATTGGAAATAATTCCTAGGCCCCAGTCACACTGTCCGGGAAGGTATCCCTCAGGATGCTGATTCAAGTGGAGTGATATTTATTCAGAGGATAACATCCCTATAGTTATAGAGTGGTAAGACTGAATCCTAACTGGAATTTGGGAGGCCAGGCTTTTGCTTCTGTATTTTGGAAATTTCTTTGTTGATTGGGGTTGAAAGCAAAGGGAGAACCATAGTCTTTAACAAAAAGTTTCTAGATGATGTGTTGTATCCAATAAATTAAGGTGAATGACTTAATTTTATTCCATCTAAGATTGCATGCCTCACTTTAAAAATTGCTAATTTTCTTGATGTGATCATTGGAAGGATTTTCTAAGGCATGCCCTTCCAGTGCTTTCCAGCCCCCAGAATTGAGTATAGGGAAGAAATATCTGCACATATTCTCATTATTTCTCCTAATAAAGAGGGATGTTGCTAGAGTGATAGCACAATAATCACGACTCTTTGTACAAACCTAGTGGCATTTATTCGTTGGTTAATTCATTCCTAAACTGAACATAATGATAGATTTGATAATGCACTAAGGAAGTATTCAAAAGGTCACAACACTTCTTCCCTGAGGGTACTGATGGCATGCAGTGTCCATCATACATCCATCAACCAGAAATGAAGCTAGAATGTGAGAAGTGGCTTGACCTGGTCAAGGACAGAGTTCTGGGAATTCAAAGGGATAAAATATGATGTCTAGCTGTGAAAATCAAGGTTCCTGGAAGAGGCTTGATCTCTGAGATGGACCCAAAAAATAGCTAGAATTGGAGGTCCCGAGATTTATGGAAATACTGTGTGCTGTCCATAGGCGCAAGGGAGACAAGAACTAATTGGACTGTAGGCTGTGGACCTCTATCCCACCTCTGCAACAGCTTGAGTGTATGTCCTTGATTAAGGTTCTTGATTGTTTGAAGCTTCTTGATGAGAGGAATAAGGGGAAATTACTTTATAGGGAATTAAAGCAGATAACATATGATGCATGGAGTGTAATGCCTGGAGCATAGTTATTTTGAGCTGATACTGATCTTCCATTTCCTTTTCCTGGACTTAACTTTCCAAATAGCCCTTTGATTGCCTGTGGTCCTTTTCACCTAATATCACATGTGTCTGGGGTCCTGTGTCAGATACATTTTAAAAAAAGACAACAGCTTTTAGAAGAAAGGAAGGTATGCTTAAAGCAGGAGTTTTTTCCAGGGTTTCTTGGAATCAATTTTACCTTGCAAACTGAAAGCAGTAGACAATGCTTCGAAGAAGAGATACAGGAGCCTCAGAACTTTTTTTTTTTGAAGGAGGGAGGGGAAGAATGTGAAAGAATTTCTTTGCAGGTTCTAAATTCCACAATACTTAAGCAATGCTATCAATATCATTGATTCATTCATTCATTTATTTTTTTGAAAAGTTCTTACTGAGCACTGCTTGGACAGTTGGCAGATATAAAAGAGCAGTAACTGAACTAATTCAAATCTTAGCTTTACTAACAGGAGAAAAGAAAAACAGGAAAGAATACAATGACTGAGATTATTGTGCTGCATTTTAGATGACAGTCACCATAATGAAATAAAAGAAAACATGGAAGGGAATAGGGAATATTGGTAGAAGGGGGAGGTGTTTTCATTTTATTTATTTTTTAACTTTATTTGATTGATTGTTTTTGGGCCACACCCTGTGGTGCTCAAGGGTTACTCCTGGCTCTGCACTCAAAAATCGCACCAGGCGGGCTAGGGAGCCCATATGGGATGCCAGGAATCAAATCAGGTCCTTCCTGGGCTCGCTGCATGTATGGCAAATGTCCTACTGGCCCCAAGTGTTTTCATTTTAAATAGCTGATCAAGGAGTCCTTCCCCAAGGAGATAATGGAACAAGCCATGTGAATCTCTAATAGAGATTCCAGAAGCAATGGTGTGGCAAGAGAAATGATCATATAAAATATCTTTGTTTAATGCAAAAAAAAAAATCACTTCAAACCACCACATTCAAAACAGGAAACATCATTGTTAAAATGGGGAAAGCCAACAACCTCGTCTCCCCACCTCCTTCCTCCCCTTTTCTTCTTGAGTAGTCCCACCCACATAGTGGTTTTTCTTGGCTTGTGCTGTTTTGGCCCACTGTGCTGCATTCACCCTTCACCTACCCTCAGCTGGTCTCCGATGCTGGGAGGAATGTTTCCATTACCAAGTCCAGCTAGAGGCTATGCTTCTGCTGGACTCAAGATGGAAAAACAAGTTTGTTTATTGCTAGAGAACTGTATTTTTTTTTCATGGAAACGAATTTTAGTCAAAAGCATAGACTCAAGATTTGTTTTCCTTGCATTTCTCAAAATGAGAGATTTTCTGAGCACAGAACGCCTAAAAACTGCCCCTGGTTGTTCAGTCATCACTTGACTCACTGAAAGGCATATGAACAAAGGCTTATAGTTCAATGGACCCCTTTCCCCTCAAATCTTTATCCACTGAATCTAAATCAAAGCTCTATTTATCTAAAGCATATTTATCTTCATAAATGGGTTTCCTGTATTAACATTGTCTTAGAATAGTGGAAACAAATGTTTTTCACTTCAAGTGATGCCTGTTTAGAAGTGGTATTTTGAGGGCTGGAGTGGGTAAGATGTTTGCTTTACATGTAGCTGACCTGGGTTTGATCCCCAGCATGCCATAAGGTCTTCCAAGTCCCATCAGGATTGATCCCTTAGCACAGAACCAGAAGTAAACCCTGAGCCTTGCCAGGTGTGGACCCAAAACAAAACAGCACACTAAAAGTGTTATTCTGCTTAATAAATACTGATATGGAGAATATTGTTGAAGACAATAAAATGATGGTCATATCTCTCTATAAATCACCAAGTATTTCTATTAATTGCTTATCTAAGCTTTAGTTTGTCAGCATAATTTTCAACATGACCCTCATAAATGTCTTGTCTTTGCCTCACTCCATATATATTCTTATTTTTCTTCCAGAAGATACATATGAACGGACACTGATTGTTGATGGTGAAAGTGCAACCATTATACTTCTGGACATGTGGGAAAATAAGGTATGAGGAGTTTGTTGCTCTTTGTCAATTTTCTTGGCTGCTTGGGAGTGAGAGTGTCCTTGTCCATTTTGGTG